>NW_016805059.1:5609524-5612457 GCF_001698545.2 Rhinopithecus bieti | reverse complement strand
TTTGAGATGGAGTCTCACTCTGTTGCCCAGGCTGGAGTGCAGTGGCGGCATGATCTCAGCTCACTGCAACCTTCACCTCCCAGGTTCAAGCAATTCTCCTGCCTCAGCCTCCCAAGCAGCTGGGATTATAGGTGCGCACCACCACACCTGGCTGATTTTTGTATTTTTAGTAGAGATGGCATTTCACCATTTTGGCCAGACTGGTCTTGAACTCCTGACCTCAGGTGATCTGCCCTCCTCAGCCTCCCAAAGTGCTGGGATTACAGGCATGAGCCACTGCACCTGGCCTGAGACTATTTTCTAAGACTTATGTCTAAATATTAATGTCAGACAACTTTTTAAAACACCAGACGTTTCCCAAGATTAGACTACAGAGAAAAATAAATAAATAAAACACCAGGCTTTCATGAATTTATTTGAAAAAATGTTCATTATGCATGTTGGAACCAAACATCTTTAATTTTTAATCCCCTTTTCTTCATTCATACAAGCAAAATAATGATTTCCATCTTGCTGCTGGATAGAAAATATGCCCCACACGAAGATTCTCAAGAAGGGAGGATGATTATGTGGATGGCTTTTGTCTCTCCTGTCCATAATCTACACCATTCATCCTCTATACTTACTGAGAGCTACAATGTTCAGGAAAATGAGCTAAGGGCTTTGGTGCATATAGAGATGGCTCAGATATGGATCATTTTACATGGGATGTCTAGGACAAGGAGCACACAGGATTAGGAATTGGGTGGTTGAGTTCTAGTCCTGGCTCTGCCACCAACTAGGTGGCTCTTGGCAGATCACTTAACCCCTGGAGGCTTTGCTTCCCTCACCTGTAAGACAAGGGAGAAACTAGATCAGTATTTCTTAACTGGGGTTCATGACCCACAAGGTGTCCAAGGATAGTATGTGGTGTCCATAAACTTGCATGGAGAAAAAGTTGTGTTGGTTATTTTTTCTCTTGAGACAAGGTCTTCCTCTGTCACCCAGGCTGGAGTGCAATGGCACAGTCACAGTTCACTGTGGCCTCGACCTCCTAGGGCTCAAGCAATCCTCCCACCTCAGCCTCCCAAGTAGCTGGGACTACAGGCACATGCCATCAAGCCCAGCTAATTTTTTAAATTTTTTGTAGAGATAAGGTTTCACCATGTTGCCTTGGCTGTTCTCTAACTCCTGACCTCAAGCAATCCTCCTGCCTCAGCCTCCCAAAGTGCTGAGAAAATTGTTTTTTTTTTTTTCACTAATTTCTAATTGCAAATAGGCACTTTCTTCAGTTGTGTTGTAGGTAACAAACCAGAGTAGAATTAGCAATGTGTTAGCTGTGTTTTGGCAAACAGAAATCACAGATACATTCATATTATATGGCAGTTGTTGGAGATAGCTCAAAATATTGTTAAGACTTATCATTACTTTGATGTTATGGTAGCTATTAGACCAGCTGCTAGAGTTTTTTAACTAGTATGTTAATAAAAGCTTATAAATTACTATATAACAAATTGGTTTATAAAAATATATTGAAAACTCCACCTCATATCAATTAGGATAGCTACTACCAAAAAACAGAAAATAACAGGTATTGATGAGGATGTGAAAAAATTGGAAAGCTTGTACACTGTTGGTGGGAATGTAAAATGGTCCAGCCACTATGGAAAACAGATGATAGTTCTTCAAAAAATTAAAGTTAGAATTAATGTATGACCCACCAATTTCATTCCTGGATATATACCCAAAAGCATTGTAAACAGGGATTTGAACAGGTATTTGTCTGCTAAGGTTCACAGCAACATTATTCACAATAGCCAAAAAATGGATATAACCCAGCTGTCCATTGACAGATGAATGGGTAAACAATATATTGTAGATACATACACTGGAATATTATTCAGCCTTAAAAAGGGAAGGAAATTCTGGCACGTTGCAACATGGATGAGCCTTGAGGACATTATGCTAAGTGAAATAAGCCAGTCACAAAGGGCAAGGACTTTATGATTTCGCTTATATGAGGTAATTAATTCTGTCCCAAATTCATAGAGACAGAAAGTAGAAAGGTGGTTGCCAAAGGCTAGCAGGGAGAGAAGAATGGAGAGTTATTGTTTAATGGGAATGGGTTTCAGTTTTGCAATACAGGAAGAGATCTGGAGATAGACAGTGATGATGTTTGCACAACAATGGGAATGTACTTAATGCCACTGAACAGTACACTTAAAATGGTTAAGTAGGTTAATTTTATACTATGTGTATTTTGCCACAGTTAAAAATAATAATCAAAAATATACATTGATGACTATTTCAGCATCATTTACATTTTAGGATTTTATGCATTGAAAATTATTCTGGAGGGGTCAGTAGGCTTTAACAGAATGCCAATGGGGTCTATGACACAAAAAGAAATCCCTTAAAAATCTCAAAAGTCACTGGGCATGGTGGCTCACTCCATAATTCCAACACTTTGGGAGGCTGAGGCAGGAGGACTGCTTAAGCTCAGGAGTTTGTGACCAGCATGGGCAACATGATGAGACCCTATCTCTACAAAAAAATTTAAAAATTAACCAGTGCAGTGGTGGGCACCTGTAGTACCAGCTACTTAGGAGGCTGAGGTGGGAGAATTGCTTGAGTCCAGGAGGTTGAGGCTGCAGTGAGCTGTGATCACATTACTACACTCCAGCGTGGGCAACAGAGTGAGACCCTGTCTCAAAATAAACCAAAAAACCCCCAAAACTCACAGGTGTTTTCAGTTCTGAAATTCTATAATTCTCTGAAATGAAAAGGAAGCAAGAGAAAATAGATGTTTTATAAAATGGATGAATGCATTCCTATATGTAGGAATATTTAAACCTTCAATAATACATTCAAATCCTTTTTTCCTTTTAACAATTTTAAACTGAATTCAGATATATGAAAAATGTTCTTTTTTCTTTTCTTTTTTTTTTTTTTTT
>NW_016805059.1:5590609-5607086 GCF_001698545.2 Rhinopithecus bieti | reverse complement strand
TTTTTTTTTTTTTTTTTTTTTTTTTTTTTTTTTTTTTTTTTTTTTTTTGAGACAGGGGCTTGCTCTGCCACCCAGGCTGGAGTGAAGTGGAGTGGAGTCGTGATCACAGCTAACTGTAGCCTCAACCTCTCAGGATCAAGTGATCCTCCCACCTCAGCCTCCTGAGTAGCTGGTACTGTAGGCACATGGTACCATGCCTGGCTAATTTTTATATTTTTTGTAGACACGGGATTTCACCATGTTGCCCAGGCTGAAAATGTTCTTTAAATCCTAAGAAAACAACAATAGTTTTATAAGTTCTCTGCTGTCCTTTCCTTCAAAATGTTTACCATGGGAGTCTGGTCAAGGACTCTATGGATGATTTCAATTGTTGATTTTCACTAATTAAATCCAATTTCTTTCAACATTTACCAAAATGTTCTAGCAGGTTAAGAACAAGGACTTTGACATTGTTTTGCAATAAGAAAGAAAGTAGAAATACCTCCCTCCACTTTTTAAAAAATGTTTTTACTTAAATTCAAATGGGAAGAGGAAAATATCTCAGACTTTTAAGGCAGTTCCTCTGCTCTGATGCTACTGGATAGGAATTGAGCCTCCCACTGCCTGCCCCCGTTGGCCCTGCCATAGGAGGCCCGGGGCAGTTTAAGTAAAAGTAAAAAAAAATCCTTTCTCAGGGAGAAGTAAAGTCTTCTTGATCAATTCTGTTTCCCTTAAATAATCTCAAAAGTTTTATCTAATTACCTAAGCTGTAAATAGGTCGTTTTCAGTTGCATGTTAGTCCATTCTTGGGCTGCTGTAAAAGAATTTCTGAGTCTGGTTAATTTATAAAGAAAAGAGGTTTAATTGGCTCATGGTTCCGCAGGCTGTACAAGCATGGTGCTGGCATCTGCTTGGCTTCTGGTGAGGCCTCAGGAAGCTTTCATCATGGTGGTAGGCAAAGGGGGAACCAGCGTGTCATATGGTGAAAGCGGGAGCAAGGGTAGGGTAGGTGTCAGGCTCTTTTAAACAACCAGATCTTTTGTGAACTCAGAGCAAGAACTCACTTATCACTAAGGGGATGGCACTAAACCATTCCATTGATGAGGGATCCACCACCATGATCCAAATACCTCCCACCAAGCCCCACCTCCAACATTGAGGGTTACATTTCACTATGAGATTTGGAGAGGACAAATATCCAACTTACATCAAGTTGTAAATAACTTTTATATCAACTGCTAAATAGTATGTCATTGTTATAGGCCTATGTCTAACAGAATGCCTTCTTCTTCTTCTTCTTCTTTATTTATTTTTTTTTTTTGAGACAGAATTTTGCTCTTGTTGCCCAAGCTGGAGTGCAATGGTGCAATCTCAGCTCATTGCAACCTCTGCCTCCCGGGTTCAAGCAATTCTCCTGTCTCAGCCTCCAGAATAGCTGGGATTACAGGCACACGCCACCATGCCTGGCTTATTTTTTGTACTCTTAGTAGAAACGGGGTTTCACCACGTTAGCCAGGCTGGTCTTGAACTCCTGACTTCAGGTGATCCACCCGCCTCGGCCTCCCAAAGTACTGGGCTTACAGGTGTGAGCCACCACGTCTGGCTGAGAATGCTTTCATATCCCCTACTTCAGTGGTTCTGAACCAGGGTGATTTTGTCCCCCAGGGTACACTTGGCAATATCTGGAGACATTTTTTGATAACCATGACTAGATGGGAGGTGGAGAAGTATTGGGGGTGGTGCTACTGGCCCCTAGCAGATAAAGGCCAGGGCCAAAGATGCTGCTAAACCTCCAACCATGCATGGGACAGCCCCCACAACAAGAAGTTATCCATCCCAAAGTGTCAATAATATAGAGATTGAGAAACCCTGCTTTATCTGATTTTGTTAAAGAGAAAATGATTCTCAGATGCCTCTTGAGAGCCATCTTGGGTGAGGAAAGAGGAACTTAAAATACATAAAATCAGATTGAGTACTTTAGGCTTTACTTATTAATGCCTGTAATACTCACCATAACCATGTGTTTTAGGTATTTTCTCCATTTGCACAAGTAAAGAAACAGGCTCCCTGAACTTAAATCACTTGTCTGGGTCACAGAGTAATGGAAGCATATTAAGCATGGGTCAGTTTGACCCTAAAGCCTATGCCCTGTCCATAATCTGTGCTGTAAGTAGTAAAAATTCAAGTAGGGTGTCATAGAATGGACTCTCCCAAATAGGAGTTCCAGTCTTCACTAAGTCCTCCCATGCCATGGACAGAGACCCAGGGTCTTATACAACACCCCATCTAGCCTAACTCTTTGTTGCTAAGTGGCATACAAAAGAAGTACTAGATTGCTCTGAGGGAGAAGAAATGTATTGAGAAAAAATGGAACTGTATGAAACTATTAAAAATAGCACAGTATATTGTGGCACAGTATGTTGGTATTGGAATAATAGCACAATATATTGGTAAGTGTTGAATTACATGGCATGAACAGTGAGCGCTATGCGAGTTGAGGAGGGAAACCTTCAGTGTGCACTGGAGTAGACTGGACAGTTCCATGGACGGATAAGAATTGAGCTCTCAGCGAGCATAGCATTTGAAGGCAGAGTTGAGTTCAGGAGGCTAAAGCTATATATACACACACACACACACACACACACACACACATATATACATATATATATACATTTTTTTTTTTTTTTTTTGAGATGGAGTTTCACTCCTATTGCCCAGGCTGGAGTGCAGTGGCGCAATCTCAGCTCACTACAACCTCTGCCTCCCGTGTCCAAGCGATTCTCCTGACTCAGCCTCCTTAGCAGCTGGGATGCACCACCACGCCCGGCTACATTTTTCGTATTTTCAATAGAGATGGTGTATCTCCATGTTAGTCAGGCTGATCTTGAACTCCTGATTTCAGGTGATCCGCTGGCCTCAGCCTCCCAAAGTGCTAGCATTGCAGGTGTGAGCCACTGCGCCCGGCCTAAAGCAATATATTATTGTGATGAGTATGAGTATATTATTGTGATCTCCTGAATCAGATTCCCTAGGTTTAAATCTTTTTTCTTTTTCCAAACAGTGTCTCACTGTGTTACCCAAGCTGAAGTGTAGTGGTGTGATCACAGCTCACTGCAGCCTCACCTTTCCCGGGCTCAAGTGATCCTCCTGCCTCAGTCTCCTAAGTAGCTTGGACTACAGGCATATGCCACCATGTCTGGCTGGTTTTTAAATTATTTTATAGAGACAGGGTCTCCCTATGTTTCCCTAGCTAATCTCAAAATCCTGGGCACAAGTGATCCTCCCAGCTTCACCTCCCAAAGGGCTGAGATTACAGATGTGAGCCGCTGTGCCTGTTTTCCCCAGGTTTAAATCCTATTTCTGGCACTTAGCAAGCCATGTGACTCGGCAAAGCAATGAACCGTTTTGCATTTGTTTCTTCAACTGCAGAATGCAGGTATTAGTACATTTCACATGGGTTGCTATGAGAATTAAATAAGATAATGCATGTAAAGCCTTAGCATGGTGGTGTTTGCCCTATAGTAAATGCTCATTGGATGTCAGCTTAAAAAGACAGGAGGGGTGTGTGTGTGTGTGTGTGTGTGTGTGTGTGTGTGTGTGTGAAAGTTCTTATTTGAAAGCAACAAAAATTTAGTTAGTTTAAGGGGAAAATTATTAGAAGGCTACAAGGGAGCTCGCAGAATTGACAGAAGGCAGGATAACCTAGATCAAGAAACCAGGGAGAAATCAAGGGCAGCTGGGTGGAAGAAACTGCAGCCAAGCAGGGTCCCATCTCCAATGGAGACCACACAATGGGGAATTCCCTGAAGTAGGAGAGGATTAAGATATTGGGTAGCTCCTAGATTAGCAAATAGCTACTAAGGTAGATGTTATGTTTGGGGGAATACGAGTAGATTCTAGGGTTTGATGGTGAGGAATAGGAGGAGGAAACAATGAGGGGGCATAGGGCCTGGGGTGCAGATGGAGCTCTGACAGTTCCAAGGAGAGCAAGGAAAAGGAAAAATGGCTGGAGTGGAAGGCAGCACTTCTAATCTTCCCACTGAGGCAGCTTAATCACATGTGGAGAAGGAACTCTTGCCTCTGAGGGACGGGAAGGAGCAGCACAGAGGGACCTGAGGAGAAGGAACTCATGCCCTTGAGGGACCAAAGGAGCAGCCCAGAGAGACCTGCCACAAATTCAAAATTTCTTTGAAATGCCCTAACTAGTCTTAAAAGTACTTATGAATTTGATACGCTTCTTCATAACAGATGTTTGCTTTGATATACAATATAATTGGGGTTACATACTAAATTATTTAATATTTTTCTCCCAAGTCTTCAAGTATAACAGATGCTGCAGGAAAATATACTTTATTCACATGACTTCGCATATCTCCACCCAAATTGGCCTTGTACTCTCCAGAGGCATATGCAAACTTTCAAGCATCCATTCAATAAACATTGATGAAGCTCCTACTGTGAGCTAGAGGCTAGGTATACAGAAGCAAGTCCTGACCAATGTGGTGCCTTCCCTCACCGAGGCATGGTCTATTCTGCACTCCAGTCTAAGGAGCATAAATCCTAGAAAACTGTGAGCAAATGTGATTGAAGAAATATGGTTGGGACAGATCATAGAGTCAGTCTCAGTTCAAGAAATACTAGGTCTTGGCCGGGCGCAGTGGCTCACACCTGTAATTCCAGCACTTTGTGGGGCCAAGGCAGGTGGATCACTTGAGGTTAGGAGTTTGAGACCAGCCTGGCCAACATGGCGAAACCCCATCTCCACTAAAAATACAAAAATTAGCCAGGTGTGGTGGGCACCTGTGATCACAGATACTATTCGGGAGGCTGAGGCAGGAGAATCGCTGAAATCACTTGAACCTGGGAGGTGGAGGTTTTAGTGAGCCAAGGTTGTGCCACTGCACTCCAGCCTGGGCGAAAGAGAGAGAGAGAAAAGAAAAAGAAATAATAGGTCTTGAAAAGAGGCTTTACACCAAGTATGAGAGGCAGATAGGAAAAGAAAAAATATCAGACTCAGAAAGTGGGCAAAAAATACACAACATACAATTTTGTGATGTGGCACCTAACAGACACAGGCATAAGGGACAGCACAAAGGAGGCAGGAATGAGTTCTGCAGAGGAGGACGTGCTTGCTGAAAGAAGGTTTTAAGAGATGACTAGGAGCTGATGAGGCAGACAAGGAGGGCAGGGCATTCTTGGCAGAGAAAGACGGAGTGTTGTGAAAGGGCATGGAGTGTCGGGATGTCTTAAGTGTAAGTAAGGAATGAAGAGAAGAATGGAGAGATGAGCAGGGGCTGGTTCATGGAAAGCTTTGTCTGCCTGCCATGTGAGTGCTGGGACTTTCACCTAAAAGCCGTGGGGAGTCACCGAAAGGCTTTTTGACAGGGATGTCAAAAAATCAAATTTGTTTTCAAGAAATGTAAGTCAGGAAGCAGTGGGTGTGTCTAAAGGAGGCAAAATCAGTGGCTAGAAGACAACTTCTGAGACTACTGAGATAGTCTATCAAGAGATCATGAGACCCTCAAGTGAGGAAACTACTGTAGGGACAGGAAGAGTGGAGAACCCAGTAGCAATGAGGAAGATGATGGTAATTATAACAATTTTTAAAAATCAGGTAAGATTAATAAAACCATTACTATTCTTGCTAGGCACTGTTCTAAGGACATTAAATGAATTATTTTCCTTTATTAATTTATTCAACAAATACGTGGGTCAGGTGTGGTGGCTCATGCCTGTAATCCCAGCACTTTGGGAGGCCTAGGTGGAAGGATCACTTGAGCCCAGGAGTTTGAGACCAGCCTGGGCAACATGGCGAAACCCCACCTCTACACAAAATAGAAAAATTAGCCGGATGTGGTGGCATGCACCTGTGGTCCCAGTTACTCAGAAGACTGAGTGAGATGGGAGGATCAATTGAGCTCAGGAGCTCGAGGCTGCAATGAGCTGAGATCATGCCACTGCATTCCAGCCTGGGCGACAGAGTGGGACTCTGTCTCTAAAAGACAAAACAAAACAAACAAACCAAAAACAAATAGGTGAATAAATCAAACACTGATCCAGGCAATAAGATACAGCAGCAAATACAACCAACAAAAATTCTTACTATGATGGTGCTTACATTCCACTGAGGAAACAGACCATAAACAAGATAAATAAAATTTAGTAGCATGTTAGATAATGCTGAGTGCTAAGGAGGAAAAACAGCCCAGGAAAGGGAAAATAAAGTGTTGGGGAGGAGTATAAAATTTTTAGATAGCAGAACCAGGCAAGACCTCAATAAAAGGCGATTATTTGAATAAACCTGAAGGAATGAGGGAACTAGCCACAAAAATATCTGGGCAAAGAGCAGTCCATGCAGAGGGAAGAGCATATGCAAAGGCCTAGAGGCATGAACATACCTGCTAAGTTCCAGTAACAGTGGGAAGGCCAGTTTGGCTAGACTTCAGTGAATGAGAGGAGGAGAAGTTGGAGATTAGGTAAAGACATAGTAGAGTCCCAATCTTGTTGAACCTTGGAGGCCCTAATGAGGGTTTGACTTTTACTCCAAGTGAGCTGGAGCATCTTGAGCAGAAGAGCAACACGATGGAACTTACATGTTAACAAGATCACTCTGGCAGATTTTTGAGAATAGATTGCAAGGGGCAAGGGCAGAATTGGAGAAACCATTAGTACTATATTCCTGGAGAAAAATGATGGTATCTCAGAACAAGATGGCTGCAATGGAGTGGGTGACAAATAGACAAACAATCAGTTTCTGATTATGACTTGAATATAGAGTCAATAAAACTCGAGGGATCTCTGATGGATCAGAGAGAGAGAGAGAGGAAACAGGGATAAGTCAAAGGGTTTAGGCTGAGCAGCTGGAAAAATAGAGTTGCCTTTAACTGAGGTAGGGAAAACTGGAGAGAGCAAGTTATGTGTGTGGGGAGGGCGATACCAGGAGTTCAGTTTAGGACCTATCAGATTTTAGATGTCCAGATGCCAATTGGATACACTGGCCTGGACTTCAGGGGAGTGGTCTGTGTTAGGGATAACAACGTGAGATTGATCTGCATATAGGTGATATTTAAAGTTATAAGACTAGATGAGATCAAATAGGGAGTGAGCAAATAGAAAAAAAGAAGGGATCTGAGAACTAGGCCCCTGGACATTCCAACATTCAGAAGTTGAGGATGTGGGAGGATTGATTGAACCTTGGAGATGGAGGCTGCAGTGAGCTGAGACTGCACCATTGTGCTACAGCCTGGACAACAGAGCAAGACCGTGTGTCAAAAAACAAAACAAAACAAAACAAAACAAAAAACGGGTGGAAAGAGAGGGAGAGAAAATGGAGCCATCTGAGAAGTTGGAGGAAAACTAGGCAAGTGTGCTGTTCCGAAAGCCAAGTGAAAAAAGCATTTCAAGGAGGAGAACATGATCAAACAATTGTGTAAAATGCTGCAACAGGTCAACTCAGATGAGGATTGGGAAAGAATCACAGGATTTAGCGATATGGAGGTCACTGGTACCCTGTTCAGAGCAGTTTCAGAGTGGAGATTCAAGAAATAATGGGAGAAGAGACATTGATGTCTGCGAATCATATGGTTTGGATCTGCATCCCACCAAATCTCATGTTGAACATGAGATTTTCAGATACATGTCCCCAGTATTAGAGGTGGGGCCTGGTGAGAAGTGGTTGGATTCTGGGGGTAGATTTCTCATAAATGGTTTGGCACCAGCCCCTTGGTGCTTTTCTTCTGACAGTCAGTTCTGGAGAGATCTGGTTGTCTAAAAGTTTGCAGCATATCCTCCCTTGCTGTCTCTTGCTCCTGTTCCCACCATTTGAGATGCCTCGCCCCCCACCTTAATTGTAAGTTTCCTGAGGCCTCCCAGAAGCTGAGCAGATGTCAGGATCATGCTTCCTGTACAGCCTGGAGAACTGTGAGCCAATTAAACCTCTTTTCTTTTTTTCTTTTTCTTTTTTTTTTTTTTGAGACAGAGTTTCGCTCTGTCACCTCTGAAGCCAGTCTGGAGTGCAGTGGTGCTATCTCAGCTCACTGCAACCTCTGCCTCCTGGGTTCAAGCAATTCTCCTGCCTCAGTCTCCTGAGTAGCCAGGATTATAGGCATGAACCACCATGCCCAGCTAATGTTTGTATTTTTAGTAGAGACAGGGTTTTGCCATATTGGCCAGGCTGGTCTCAAAATCCTGACCTCAAGTGATTCGCCTGCCTTGGCCTCCCAAATTGCTGGGATTACAGGCGTGAGCCACCATGCCCGGGCAAACCTCTTTTCTTTATAAATTACCCAGTCTCAGGTATTTCTTTGTAGCAATGTGAGAATGTACAGTTAGTATAGACAATTCTTTGTGTGTGTTTGTTATTATTTTTTAGAGGTAGGGTCTCATGCTGTTGCCTGGGCTGGAGTGCAGTGGTACAATCATAGCTCAGGGCAGCCCAAACTCCTGGGTTCAAATGATCCTCCTGCCTCAGCCTCCTGAGTAGCTGGGATTACAGGCATGTGCCACCATGCCTAGCTAATTTTTTTTTTAATTTTTTATTTTTGTAGATACGAGGGTATCAATGTGTTGCCCAGGCTGTTCCTGAACTTCTGAGCTCAGGTAATCCTCCCATCTCGGCCTCCCAAAGTGCTGGGATTACAGGTGCCAGCACTGTGCCTGAGCACTACAATTCTTTTAAGGAGTTTTGCTCTAGAAGGAATTGGGGGAATACAGCAGTAGCCAGATGGGAAGCTGCGGCCAAGAAAGATTTTTTTAAGATGGGAGACATAGCACCAGGCTTGGAGGTTGCTGGGAATAACCTGGTAGAGAGAGGAAAACTGATGAAGAAAGGAAGGAGAATGTTTTTAGGAGGGAATGACCTCTAAGGTACTAGTGATGTGTTGACCTAAGCCAGGAGCTAAATTCATCTACAGGAACAGGAGTGAACAAAGAATACAAGGAAAGATAGATGCTTCACATTTACATTAGTTAAATATTAAATAAAATTTGAAATTCACTTCCTCACTTGTACAAGTCACATTTCAAGCACCCAGTAGCCCTATGTAACATGTGACTAAGGCTATTTTATTGGACAGAGTGGCTGTAAAATATATCCATCATTGCAGAAAGTTCTTTTGGACAGTGCTCACCTAGGCTGTGACCATGGGTATAAGTGGCTGAGGTTGGATGGAGAACAAGATCACTAGAGGAGAGGCCAGGTGTTAGAAAGATCATCTGTGTGTAACTTGAAATTGCTAAGACCCAAGACAGAGGTAATATTGAGGTGAGTGAAAGTGGGTCAGTTATTAACATTATAAAAAAGTGATAAATAAATGACTGGAGACTAAGTGATATGGTCTGATGATAAGATAATTATGGAGGAGGCAGGGGGTATGGTGTAGAAGCAGCAATGAGAAGCAAGAGGAACCCTACCTCAACCTCCAGGTCCTGTGAAAGGGAAGCCAGCTACCACTGCAGAGGGCTGCAGGGAAGCAGTGTCACCAGGGGACAGAGCCAAGTTTCAGTTACTCCTCCAGGGGGAGGGGAAGGACACACTCAGAGGAGAGCATAAAGGAAAGGATTCTGCAGATGATTGCAAGTGAAAAGGTTTTGGGAGATGAGGAGGATGGCGAGTAAGGTTAGAAAAGGGGATGAGCAGAGTCAGATGAGGATTAGATGCCCAGTGATGAGAGGTAACCTGGGAGCCTTGGGTTCCTTGTGGGGATCAGACATCAGTGGGGATAAGGGACATGATGAGATCAGTCCTAATGGTCGCAAGGTACATAGTGAAGGATTGGGGGTGGGGCAGGGTGACTTGACAGGAGCTGGAGGGGTTGGGGATCCCCCTCAATGGTTGCTGGGAGAGGCATGGCTAAAGGGGCATCTTACACTGAGCCATGCCCTTTCTTGGTGGCTGCCTAATGGTGGTCTTACTTGATCCCCACAACTCTATAAAGTGCACACTATTGTTATTCCAATTTTACAGAAGCAGATATATTTAAAAAGCAAGGACTTGGTGAATGAGGGCCTTTAAATTGCAGGTTGAATCTTAATCACCAATGAGGAAGTTAAGAAGGGGAATCTATTTGGGTGTGAAAGTGGAGGGGAATAAAGGACTGGGAGGTGGATTCTGGTTTAACATGTCTGGAGTGGAAGGTGCAGGCAGGGGGGACTGCCACGTGGAAATGAGTTGAAGGTGCTCGGAACTATGGAAGTTGGCTCAGCATTGGTGTTGGAGCTGGAGAAATGGATTTAAAGTCAGCAGTCCAAGCCAGAGCATATTTTTCACCCCCAGATATTCCCAGGTAGAGGTCTTACCACCTCAAGGAAAATGGAATTGTTTTCTAGGGGTGAGAAACAAGAAGAGATTAGAAATAAATTTCAAGGCCAGGTGCAGTGGCTCATGCCTGTAATCCCAGCACTTTGGTAGGCCAAGGCAGGCGGATCATTTGAGGTCAGGAATTGGAGACCAGCCTCACCATCATGGTGAAACCCCGTCTCTACTAAAATACAAAAATTAGCTGGGTGTGGTTGTGGGCACCTGTGATTTCAGTTACTTGGGAGGCTGAGGCAGGAGAATTGCTTGAACCCAGGAGGCAGAGGTTGCAGTGAGCTGAGATCTCGCCACTGCATTCCAGCCTGGGCAACAGAGTAAGACTCCCTCTCAAAAAATAAAATAAAAATAAAAGAAGTGAATTTCAATTTAGGAACCTGATAAAATCCCAGCTGTTGCCCTCAGACTACCTGTATAATATCTTTTTTCTTGCAGTGTTCTGAAGGATTTTCTCAATTTCACTGCTGGTTAAAGGCTAATGCTTTTGAAACACTGCTTTAATAGTGACCCCTAGTGTTATAAGAAGATATCTGCTAACTGATGAGGGAGGTTGGAAACGAAAATTCCCTTAACCTGAAAGTCATTGCATAGATTGATATTGCCAGAAGGTACCTTCATAAATTATTCAGTCCATCTCTCTGCCTTTAGGGAGGATCACACTTGAACAATTCCAGGTCACTTCCCTTCAAGAAAAATGTAATGGACCTGAAGAGAGTTCAGAGAATGGCAAGTAACATAAACAAGGAGAGAGATGTACTTTCCTGTGAGAATGGATTGAAGAAAAGGAGAAAGAAGAGGACAAGGAGGAGGAGGGACAAGAAGAAGCTGCAGACTAGAAAATGGACACAAACAAAACAGTGAAGTAATAGAACAAATCTTTACATACTAGCTCTAAGAGGCACCTGTTTGAAACTATGAAGGGGCTACATTAGCGTAATCCTGGCGACCATTTTTGAGCATTTGCTCCATGGCAGGCATGCTTACAACCACCCATAAGGTAAGCATCATTATGATCTCCATTTTACAGATAAGGAAACAAGGTATAGCACTCAATTAATCAGCCGAGGTGCCAGGTGCTATGGCTTACGCCTGCAATCCCAGCACTTTGGAAGGCTGAGGTGGGGGGATTGCTTGAGTCAAGGCACTTGACACCAGCCTGGGCAACATAGAGAGACCTCATCTCTACAGAAAATAAACAAAATAAGCTGCATGCGATGGTGCACACCTGTAGTACCAGCTACTTGAGAGGCTGAGCTTGGAGGATCACTTGAGTCCAGGAGGTTGAGGTTGCAGTGAGCTCATACCACTGCACTTCAGCCTGGGCAACAGAGGCTGAAAAAAATAAAAATAGCTAAGCTGAGACAGCTCCAAGGGGCAAAATCAGGATTGGAACTCAGGCTTTTTGACTCCTAAGTGTGTGCTTCTAATCTCAATGCAACAGCCCTTAACTAATAAATGGGGATGCTAATTTATATGCAGAAAGCATATAAGTCATTAAACTGGCAAAGGCTAAAAATATAAATTTGTTCTAGAAAAGTGTGGATGTGAACATGGCAGTTTGGGAACATCTGTGATGTTTTCAGGCAAATCCCCTGATCTGACCTGGTGTGCTAATTCTCATGTCCTTACTACACATCAAATCTATGGACTTTCAGACAGATCAAGCAGTACATTTCAATTTTTTTTTAATCTGCAACAGCAGAGAAATTCTTCATGTCTAGCTAAATCCCTCCTGTTGATGCCTATTTTCTTTTATCCTGTCATCAATGAAGATGGAAAACAGCTGGACATAATCCTCTCCAACCTTTTCTATATGTGAACACCATTAAGTCTCTCCAGGTTTCTGGTATATCCACCTTCAAGATACATAGTCCTCCTTCCATTTGAATATCTCCACAGGTTTTGTTATTTATCTTGTGATTTTAATGACCCTTAGGGAAGCATTTCCAATCCTAAAGAGAAGTTTGTGCTGATGTAATTAATAAACCATAAACATGTTTTAATTCATAAAAGCTATGCAATGCCTCTAATTTTCAAAGGACTTCCGTATTCCTTATCTTACTTGATTCTCACATATTTGTCCCTGTTTTACAGAAGAGAAAGTGAGGCTCAGAGAAATTAAGTGATTTGCCCAAGGTCATATAAGGAAATTGTGGGAAAAAAACATAACAAGATTGTTAAAAAGAGGAAGCAAGGTATATGATGACTGAGAAAGTCCAAGGGAAATTTTTAGAAGACATGTAAGTATTGAAAACTAACCCTTTTTGCTTTTTTGTTTGTGTTTGGCAACTATCAGCATCTGGAAATATAAATATTCAGCAAACAAAAGTACAGTCTCCTTTTCCAGTCACCCACAGGGCTTTCATTTTCACAACTGGAGCCCAGAGCCCCTCCTTCCACTTACAGGACTTAGGGAGCTGCCAACTCAGTGCCACCTAATTATTATGAGGCCAGGCACTGTTCCCACCACTCCACTGTATTAACTTGTGGAATCTTTACAACTCTCTGAGTTGGGTGTTATTGTTACCTCTCGCTTCACAGATTTGGAAACAAACACAGTTAGGTTAAATAATTGACCCAAGGTCATACAGAGAGTTTGGTAAATATAAAGGTAAAGTTTAAGTAAAAGCCATGTAAATTCTGCATTTAAATTATTAAGCAGCAAGTATTCGTCACAGACAATGATCCGGTATAATGGCTGTAAGGTAGGTAAGACAAATACGATCCCTTGAATGCACATGGAAATTGAGTCCTAGTGAGGTTAAGTCATTCCGTGTCGATCACAGTGAGGCAGGGTTGATACAAGTTAGCACCCACTAGCATGGCCATACTGTTCTTAAAATGTTCAGTATTTCTGTACAAATTGGTATTAGTTGCTGCCCCAAGTCCTCCATGGGCCTCTCCCCTGTGAGCCCTTCAGATCCCCCCATAGCCTAGCAACTTGTGGGGTCCCTGCTCGGTGACGATTGCACTCAGCCCTTTGGCAGGCTCCCTTTGGAAACTGGCATGGGGGGCAGAGAGGAGGAGATGCTCTGCAGTAGGTCAGGTGCTCAGGGGACAGAGGGTAGCCCAGGACAGGAGCATTTAAGAGGTATCTGCTGCACAGTTGGTTTCACCCTTCCCCTCTGCATTATTACCCAAAAGGCAAAAATAGGGTTCAGGAACAGCAGAGAAAGTATCTTTCCCTTTGTTTACACATTAGCAGGAGAAACTCTAGGTGTTAGAGCAAAGCAACAACTCTGTCTATGGTGCAGTGGTACCCTGAGGGGACTTAGGAAAAAGAAGACCAGTATTTGGGGACAGCCAGAGGGCTGGAAATGAAGACTAAGAAGTTTCTCTCTTTCCTATTTGGTGTATACATGATGATACACACACACGAGAACCTCTGATACAGTGTCGGGCCCTCACCTGGTGCACAATAAATGTTTCTGAACTTTCTGGACTGATTAGATTATGATGTGAACTGTTTAGAAAAAGGCCGGGGGGCTGTTTTCAGCCTTGAATTTAGTAGGGGATTACTAAGGCACCAGAGCAGATATGCAGGGGCCAGGGAGGAGCTGCCAAATAAGAGGACATTGTCTTGGTAAAAAAGAGAGTCTCTGAAATGGGCCAGTAGTTATAAATATCAATGGCAAATGCCTGAGCACTGATGTGAGAAGATTAATGCTAGAAACCTGACCGTCTTGGAAAAGACCTGAGCATGATGAATTCTTTCAAATCTAAATCCACTAAATTAGTTCTGAGACTACTCAGTGTTACATGGAAAGATGACAGCAGACAAGGCACCCCTCCATCTGCAAAACACTTCTGCTAGTGCTTCTAAGGGCACAGGAAGGGGACAAACACAAACAAAAACAGTTGAGAGTCAAGACGATGAAAGACTGAAAGACGACCAACACAAAGGAGTTTGTGAAGTGAGAAGTGTTACTTAGTCAACAGAGAGATTCCACAAAGAATCTCTTGTGTAGTTTTATGACCTCATTCTTGAAAGGATATAGCAGAAAAAGAATTAAGTCATAAAAAGCAAAAGATATTTCTCAATTTTCCTAGTCATAACTTGGTGACTTAAAACAACAAAAGCTTATTCTTATAGAGTTCTGGAGGCCAAAGTCCAAAATCAAGGTGTTGGCAAGGCCGTGCTCCCACAGAAGGTTCTGGGGCAGAACCCTTTCTTGTCTCTTCCAGTTTCTGGTAGCTCCTGGCATTCCTTGGTTTGGGGCAGCATAACTCCAGTCTCTGCGCTGGCCCTCACATGGTCTTCCCTGTGTGATTTTGTGTCCTCTATTTTGTAAGGACACTAGTCATTAGATTTAGGGCCCACTCTTAATCTATGATGATTTCATCTTGAGCTCCTTAACCAGTTACAATTAATTACATATGCTAAGAAAATTACATCCCTATTTCCACACAAGGTCAAATTCTGAGGTTTTGGGTGGCCATAAATTTGGGTAGGGGACATTATTCAACCCAATATAACATGTGACACATGCAGAAAATAGAGAAAAAAGGGAGATTATGCATTTATAACATAGGAAACGGATTTACCCTTTGTGATTACCTTGTTATGCTTTACTACAGCCAACTATCTAATGATTGGTGACAATCAAAAGCAAACTTGACCTTTATCTACATGCTGTAGGACAGTGGTTCCCAAATGCTAAACAATGGAACAGCACTGGTCTGAGGGAAAGCTTTCATAGGCCACAGCATCTTTTCACAATCCCTGCGGGCTCTCGGTTGGAGCCCCAGGGCCTCAGCTGCTCAGCCTCAGCTAAGAGGAGCTACTGAGTAAGAACTTGCTCTAGGCACCTGGGCTCTACCATCTGCCCTGCAAGTTCTTCATGGCCCAGTAAGGAATAAGGACAGCATCGGAGCGATCAGGAAACTTGCTTTCATTTACATAGAATATTCCAAATTAAGGGAAATGCCATTAAGAGTGTTACTTCCATCTTTGCTAACCTATGAGAAACTGAGTTTCATAGTGAATGATAAAGATAGTAGAATACATTGAACATTGATGCTCTAATTTGTGGTGTCCCATTGAATATATAACCACAAGCTGATTAATTTGTATCAAACTAACAATTATGTACAATGCAATAGGATTTCATATAGTAACCCTTCTAAACTCAAAAATTATATATATATTTATAAAAATATATTTCATCTGTGTCTCTCTGTTGTCAGATTACCAACTATCCTTTATGCTATGTCCTTTTTACTTTTTACGTGTAAAGTATGATTTCTTTTATGAAATAGTAAATACAGATTCTTGCCTTACAAAATATAGAGGGCAACTTTTGTTGGTTCCATGCTTTTTAAACATTTTCACTGAATATATTTTATACTTCAGTGATTTCTTTTTTATTGCTTTGGAGTACAGAATTATTGCAGAAATATATTTAAGAGTATAAAGGTATTTCTCCATAAGAAAACCTGCCATTTAAAAGGCAAGCTTATAGGACATATTGGTTAAAATATAATTATATAATTATATTATTTTGATTTAAAGTAACAGTATTTGCACTTAAGAGAAGGTATACCCTAGATTTCCTTTGCACAATAAATTCCTAAAGTACATGTATAATACGATTCCATTTTATATTTAAATCCAAAATTTCAAGAGCACAGTCTTTTCAAATTAAGTTACACCTCCTTCTATTTTTCCTGCAGACAGCTATCAACAGGCAAGATACTCCCACTGTAGCACTCACCTTTCCTATCCACCTGTCTTTCCACCAGGCTTTCGAGATCAGGCAAATAAAAAGACTGTGTCTGGGGTAAAAAATGACTGCAGAGGGAAAGCTGAATCCAGGCTGGACATAGTCGCTCTGCCCAGAACATTGGTTTTTCTCTTTTATGGGCCTTTACTCTGACTGACTACCATTTGGCAAAAATGGTAGTGAGAGCAGCATCACCCGATAATTACCATCTCCTTAAGTGTCAAAAGACCTTAGTCTTCCTTCATATGGAAACTCTCTACCCTCACATTTAAAGCAATTGAGGGTTGATGTAGTGGCTCACACTTGTAATCCCAGCACTTTGGAAGGCTGAGGTGGCCAGATCACTTGAGTCCAGAGTTTGAGACCAGCCTGGACAACATGGCGAAATCCTGTCTCTACACAAAATACAAAAATTGGCCTGGCTTGCTGGTGCGCATCTGTGGTCCTAGCCACTCGGGAGGCT
>NW_016805059.1:5583528-5589790 GCF_001698545.2 Rhinopithecus bieti | reverse complement strand
AAAAAAAAAAAAAAAAAAAAAAAACAGTTGAATAACTACTCTATCCAAGGTGCTCCAAGAATGGCTTGCAATCTAATTGTGTTTTGTCTTCATTTCCCTTAGGATTCTTTTGTGCAACTGTTTCTGGGTATCCCTTTCTGTGTATTTAGGGAGAAAAGGCAAGTTTCTGGCACCTTAATAGGAACTGTTTTGTCAGCTGCTCATAATTAGAAAAGCTGAATCAAGTTGTCTTTTAGTCTTTCTGAATAGTTCAAGCTTCTAGAAACCAAGGTCTTATTCATTTTTGCATTTTAAATGTTGTTTGAATTACAACCAGAGACCTTATTTACCAATATCCAGTAAAAGTCGTATTTTAAGAGATACGTACATAATATGACTGACTTGCTTTCTAGCTGACTCTCATGAAAAAGTTAGCCATATACTTACATATATGAGTGCAGATATATGCATATCTCTGGCTGATGCCAAATGAAATCTCTTATCTACCTGCATGATACATAGTTTAATTTGGTATATCAAAACTAGTTGGGTCTTGCCTTCCAGAAAAGGAGATGGCATTGACACAAAGGTGGCATGAGTCAGAAAAAGATGAAAAATACTTATCAGTTTCTTCTTAGACCTTCATGTGCTTTTGCACTTCATACACAAAATATATTATGTCCTTGAAAATGGCCCTTTATGCCTCCTCCCCTCCTACCATCGTGTCAGTCTAATATATCAGAGCTTAAGCCAGATATAAGCCTCCTTTTGGACTGAGCTGGCTGGTAAATTAACTTATGCTAAACGACTGTCTGCCCATGACTGCCAACTCTATCATCCTTGTCTGTCTCCTTTTCCCTTTTCCAGACATTTCATTTCACTGTGGATGACATCTCATTTTATTCTCAATGCATTGCATCTCCTTGCAATGTATGAAAATTTTCAGTGAACAGAATACTCCACTGAACCTTCTGAAACTGACAAGGATATCTGTGTGCCCTAAACTAGTTCAATAATAAAACACTGCCTGACTTCCTTTACAGTTTACACTAGAAAAGCTGAGTTCATAAAAGAGACCATTTGTCTCACCTGCATTTGAATCCCCAAACTGAACTTAAACATTATAGACACACACTATGTCTATAATGTTTGACATTATGGACATGAAGGTCCTTAATGGGCTACCGGGCAAAAGCCATCTAGGAATCAGAAATCAACAGATATTTTCCGAGCACTTGTAGTGTGACCTTGGATGCTAGTTTCAAGATCACCTTAATGACAGTAGTGGCATTATGGCAGCGGCTGGGGAGGCACGGCCTAGGCTACGCACTCCACGGAGCCAGCGGGAGCTGGGAACAGGTAGGAGCTTCAGCCCCTTCCAAGTTAGAGGGACAGGAGACCCAACCTCCCGGGCGCACTGCAGCCGCCCAGCCACAGCTGCAGACCCGGGCATCCCTTCGCGCTCAGAGACCCGGAAGCCCACCTCCCCTCGCAGGATCGGAAGTGTCTGCTCCAACTGCCAGGCCTCTGCCTGCTCCCAGTGCCGCTCCAATTTCGAAGCAAAGTTGAGGCTGAACCTAGGCACTGTTGAGACCCAGCTGGGTGAGCACGGGCTCAGGCAGTGCTGACTCACCAGCCCCTGCCACCTCAGCCCCTCCGGACTTTGGGTACCGAGGAGCATGGGAGGGAGGCCAAGGGGTGGTGAGGGCAGCTTGGCACAGGCCTGCAGACCCACCTCGGCATGAACAGCCTGGGCACTGTGGGCTCGTGGACAGCAGATTAATGGCGGCAGGAGGCAGACAGGTTCCTGGGCAGAAAGGGGTGGGTCCGGGTGAAACCCCACTTAAGCCAGAAACGTCCTGAAGCCTGGGTGCTGGGCTGCCAGTTCCGCCGACGGAGAACTTATGGTGCTTTTCCAGGTCTGCCCATGGCTGCCCATGGACCAATCAGCACACACTTCCTCCCCTCTGAAGCGCCCTCCGCCCCACCCCTCCAAGCCAGACTCTGGCGGACTAACGAACAACCTGCCTGCGGTGGAGACATCCACTGGGACTTCCGTTCACTGGCGGCTGCAGAGGCAAGGAGATAACCTGCCTTCAGATAGGAGCTACTCCACTCGGGGACTTCTCTTCACTGGCGGCTGCAGAGGCAAGGAGATAACCTGCCTGCAGATAGGAGCTACTCACTCTGGGGCCCCTCACTCTGCATCTCCTCTTCGCTGAGGGCTGCAGAGAGGTTGGGATGACCTGCCTGCAGATAAGAGCCACCCACTCCAGGTCTCCTCTCTACTGAGAGCGGCAGAGACACTGGGGTGACCTGTCTGTGGATAGGAGCCACTTGGGTCTCCTCTACCCTGAGGGCTGCACAGATGTTGGGATGACCCGCCTGTAGGTAAGAGCCACCCACTCAGGGTCTCCTCTCTGCTGAGGGCTGCACAGATGTTGGGATGACCTGCCTGTGGATAAGAGCCACCCACTCNTACTCCACTGAACCTTCTGAAACTGACAAGGATATCTGTGTGCCCTAAACTAGTTCAATAATAAAACACTGCCTGACTTCCTTTACAGTTTACACTAGAAAAGCTGAGTTCATAAAAGAGACCATTTGTCTCACCTGCATTTGAATCCCCAAACTGAACTTAAACATTATAGACACACACTATGTCTATAATGTTTGACATTATGGACATGAAGGTCCTTAATGGGCTACCGGGCAAAAGCCATCTAGGAATCAGAAATCAACAGATATTTTCCGAGCACTTGTAGTGTGACCTTGGATGCTAGTTTCAAGATCACCTTAATGACAGTAGTGGCATTATGGCAGCGGCTGGGGAGGCACGGCCTAGGCTACGCACTCCACGGAGCCAGCGGGAGCTGGGAACAGGTAGGAGCTTCAGCCCCCTTCCAAGTTAGAGGGACAGGAGACCCAACCTCCCGGGCGCACTGCAGCCGCCCAGCCACAGCTGCAGACCCGGGCATCCCTTCGCGCTCAGAGACCCGGAAGCCCACCTCCCCTCGCAGGATCGGAAGTGTCTGCTCCAACTGCCAGGCCTCTGCCTGCTCCCAGTGCCGCTCCAATTTCGAAGCAAAGTTGAGGCTGAACCTAGGCACTGTTGAGACCCAGCTGGGTGAGCACGGGCTCAGGCAGTGCTGACTCACCAGCCCCTGCCACCTCAGCCCCCTCCGGACTTTGGGTACCGAGGAGCATGGGAGGGAGGCCAAGGGGTGGTGAGGGCAGCTTGGCACAGGCCTGCAGACCCACCTCGGCATGAACAGCCTGGGCACTGTGGGCTCGTGGACAGCAGATTAATGGCGGCAGGAGGCAGACAGGTTCCTGGGCAGAAAGGGGTGGGTCCGGGTGAAACCCCACTTAAGCCAGAAACGTCCTGAAGCCTGGGTGCTGGGCTGCCAGTTCCGCCGACGGAGAACTTATGGTGCTTTTTCCAGGTCTGCCCATGGCTGCCCATGGACCAATCAGCACACACTTCCTCCCCTCTGAAGCGCCCTCCGCCCCACCCCTCCAAGCCAGACTCTGGCGGACTAACGAACAACCTGCCTGCGGTGGAGACATCCACTGGGACTTCCGTTCACTGGCGGCTGCAGAGGCAAGGAGATAACCTGCCTTCAGATAGGAGCTACTCCACTCGGGGACTTCTCTTCACTGGCGGCTGCAGAGGCAAGGAGATAACCTGCCTGCAGATAGGAGCTACTCACTCTGGGGCCCCTCACTCTGCATCTCCTCTTCGCTGAGGGCTGCAGAGAGGTTGGGATGACCTGCCTGCAGATAAGAGCCACCCACTCCAGGTCTCCTCTCTACTGAGAGCGGCAGAGACACTGGGGTGACCTGTCTGTGGATAGGAGCCACTTGGGTCTCCTCTACCCTGAGGGCTGCACAGATGTTGGGATGACCCGCCTGTAGGTAAGAGCCACCCACTCAGGGTCTCCTCTCTGCTGAGGGCTGCACAGATGTTGGGATGACCTGCCTGTGGATAAGAGCCACCCACTCTGGGTCTCCTGTCCGCTGAGGGCTGCACAGATGTTGGAGTGACCTGCCTGTGGATAGGAGCCACCCACTCCAGGTCTCCTCTCCACTGAGAGCTGGACACTCATTGGGACAGCCTTTCTGTGGAAAGGAGCTACCCACTTTGAGTCTCCTGAGAACTGTTCTGCCACTCAATGAAGCTCTTCTCCACTTTGCTCACCCTCCAGGTGTCTGCCTACCTCATTCTTCTTGGATGTGGGACAAGAACTCAGGACCTGCTGAATGGCTGGTCTAAAAGAAATGTAACACAAACAGGGCTGAAACATGCATCCCCTGCTTGCCACATTGCAGGGGATGAGAAGGAGGGAGGAGATGGTCCCTTGTGAAGCCCAGACCCAGGGACTCCCTGAGCCAGGGCTGTGACACCCTCTTTGGGGTTCTGCAGTTCCTGGTGTCTTCAAGCTTCTGGGTGCCACCACATTCCCCTTGTCCAGAGGCAGGTGCCTGCAGTGGACTCTGGGCACCTTGGAGACTCTAGAAGAAGGCAGAGCAACCAGGGCTCAAGGCCCATCCATTCCCACCCAACCCCACTCTCAGCTAGAGCAGCTCTTCTTTTCCCTGAGTAGTTCATTTGCTGGAAGGCACTGGGAGGGATGGGGAAAGCAGTCTCAACAATAATAATGCATGCATGTACTCTATAAATACTGTCTGGGGATGATGGTGATATTATTGGGAATTCTAACCTAAATATGAGAAAGGGAAACAACAGCTTCCTAATTTCCGAATGCATTATGTTTCACTGGGGAGAATGGTTCTATCAGGTGTATCAGGCAGAAGTAACATGATATCCTGTGAGAGAAAGATCTGAAACTTTTAAGATTGATTTATATTTAAATCCCAACCCTCTAACTGGTGAGCTGTGTGAACCTCAGTTTTGTCATTTGTAATAATGGAACTCATGAACCTCCTTTATGGGATTATTGTGAAGAACCACTTTGTTTTTTTGTTTTACAGCTGGATTCTCAATGCCTAGAATAGTACCAGGAGGTGGTAGGTGCTCAATAAATATTTGTTGAATTAATAAATGAAATGACAATCATGAAACTGTCAAACCCAGCATCTGGCTCATCGAAGATGCTTCATTTTCTTCCTGGGTAGATGACTCAATTGGATGGAGTCAGAGATGTTTTCAGGGAGGGAGTAGAGTGAACTAGTAATAATAGCTAACTCTATGTACCAGATACTGTTCTACAGGCTTTCCACATATTAACTTCTTTAATCCTCAATTCCTAGAGTCTTCACCAACCTGAGAAAGTTTCCTAAACTTTGCCCTTAGGGAAGTTAGTTAACCTATCTCTGCTTCGTTTTGCATATTTAAAAATGGAAATAATAACAGTACTCACTATGGACCTCATAGATTTGTTGTGAGAATGAAATTGGTTGATCCATATATAATTCTTAGAACAATTCCTCATACGGATTAAGCACTCAATACGTTTTTAACTCTGATTAGGTTGTGAAATCTCTATTACTCCGTGTTTTACTAATGATGTTCTTCTCAGTTCAATAAGTAAATGCTTTTTACAATAAGTAAAAATTTACAGTAAGTAAATTATTTACAATAAGTAAATTCTGAGATGAGAGAGATTAATGTAGGCAGTAGGAGCACTTACCAGAGAAGTTACTAGGATTTAAACTGGGCCTTCACAAAATGTGGGTGGGCAAAGAGCAGTGGGAAGGACATTCAAGGAGGAGAAATATATGTAGCTAGGGATAGCATTAGAGTCATCCTCTAAAGTGCTTGACTTCTGGTTTGCTATTTAATAGTTTTCCCATCTGTAAAATCAAGAAAATATCTGCCTATGGGTTACTTTTATTAGGATGTTATATGAACTAATGAACATAAAATGCTTAGTACAGTGCTGGGCACATTGTAAGCATATAGGTAGTTGGTACTACTGTTTACCATTAAGGGCAGACATGGACCAGGTGCAATGGTTCACATCTGTAATCCTGGCACTTTGGGTGGCCAAGGCAGGTGAATTGCTTGAGCCCAGGAGTTTGAGAACAGCATGGACAACATGACGAGACCCTGTGAAAAATTAGCTGGGCGTGGTGGCACGCACCTGTAGTTCCAGCTACTCAAGAAGCTGAGGTGGGAGGATGGCTTGAGCCCAGGAGGTGGAGGTTGCAGAGGTAGACCCTGTCTCAAAAAAGAAGAAAGAAAGAGAGAGAGAGAGAGAGAGAGAGAGAGAGAGAGAGAGAAAGAAAGAAAGAAAAAAAGAAAAGAAAGAGAGAGAGA
>NW_016805059.1:5476559-5582674 GCF_001698545.2 Rhinopithecus bieti | reverse complement strand
GGTGGTCATAGAAGTTTGTGAGACAATGCGAAAACTAGCCAATTCCATTCAAGAACTGAGCTAGTCCTGGTTCCCCAGAATGTATCATTAACTTGGTTATTTTTTCACTTATATAAGACCTTATTAATAACATATATCTGGTTGAAGTGGAGTCTTAAGTTTTGATGGTTTGGATTTAGGGGTATGGAGTGGGAATTGGTTTTAAGTATACTACTTAGAATAATTTTTATACTTTTGTACTTATATTTAAGTTGGTTAAAGTTACTTTGAAACTGAATTACTGAAAAGTAAACCAAATAATAAATTTAGTGGAGAGGTGATTTGCTTTTTCTTCAAACTCTTTCATGCAGACAGAGGTTTGCTCCTTTCAACTTGCTGCTGCGAGGGCAAGGAACAAGAAGTAACATGAGCCACATGACTTTCCAGCCACTCCTTAAAATGCTTAATATAAACTTCTAGCTCCCCAACTATCTTTCTTGACCTCTGTATTCTTTTAGACTGGTATTTCCTACTTGATCCTTTTATCCAACACCAGCCCCAACCCCGATATCTCAAAGGAGCATGAGCTCAGGCCTGACTTTTCCTTTCATATCTATTGTGGTTATTATTTTAATCATTTAAAAAAGTTTCTTTATGAAGATTACACACACACTTGGAATGAAATGGCATTTTCTCATTGGAACTTCATGCAATCAAGGGTGGAGTTTTTCAGATTTATCTACAACACATATAAGCTCTAGGTGAATTAATAGACTCATCTTCTACAATCTGTATTTGGAAATATTGTAAATGTACACTTTCTTCTTTATATATGACATGAAAGATCAAATAAAAGACCTTTACAAATTTTTCCCGAGTGCCTTGTTCATTTCTGCCTTAGGTCCTTTGCCCAGTTTTCCTTACCTGGATTTATTTCCCTGCACTTTACCTGTTCAGACTTGAGACCCTCTGCATGAAACCTTCCCGACTACAGCAGTTCATACCAAGCTCTTCTCTGCACTTTTGGAATTCTTTTGTCTCACTGATTTGAAGCTTAGCTTTATCATCCAGTGCATTTATTCTGTCTTCCCAAATTCAAGGGTAAAATCCAAGATAGAGAACAGGTCTTTAGCTCCTGTGTATCCCAGCTCACTACCTAACACAATGCATTGGCAGAGAAGGCCCTCAAAATAATATTTTTATGTTTATGTGACAGTCTTCTTCTCAGTTCCGAAATAGCTTCACTAATAATGATTACATGATTGAGTAATTTTCTTTGCTCTGAAAACAGTAAACATGTCATTCTTGGAAGGTCAGCCTGGGATCTGTAATGTTCAGTTTTTAAATGTTGCATTTCTGATACTTCACTAGATGATAATATCAGAGAGTGTTGCAATGAGCAAGTCATTGTGGAGATTCTGCCTGGTACTAATTCCAGACTCTATGTTCGGCTTCTAGAGAGCACAAGTCCACAGATAGTTCTATTTATTAATTGGATTTGGCAAGGAGAGTTAATTCCTTGCAAAAATACACAAGCAAACTATTAAAAATAACATTCAAAGGAGAAGGTTAAAAATAATGTACAAAAAAAGCTAAATTGCTTAATTCAAGTACAAGTGTAGAAAAAGAATTCTATTACAATTTATTTAAGTATTTAGTGATAACATTGAAGTGTTTAAAAAAGAGGCCAGATGTGGAATGTTAGTTCAATCTCCTTAGCAACTGTTTTTTTTTTTCCTCATTTCTTTTTTAAGATTTTGTTCAGCTTTTAATAATGAAGACTTTATAAGTGGTGAAAAGATGAAGCAAGATTTCTTAATAGTGAATCTTCTGAAATGTTAAATAAATTTTATATACAGTTGGCCCTTCATATTTATGAGTTCCAGATCTGTGAATTTAACCAACCTTGGATCAAAATATTCTGGGCAAAACAAAAAAAATGGATGGTTGCATCTTTACTGAACACATACAGACAGTTTTCCTTGTCATTATTCCCTTGACAATATAGAATAACAACTATTCACATAGCATTTATATTGTACTAGGTAATATAAGTAACTTGAGATGATTTGAAATACATAGAAGGATGTGTGTAGCTTATATGGAAATACTACACCATTTTATATAAAAGGCTCGAGCACTCATAGATTTTGGTAACTAAGGGGTTCCTGGCTAATTCCCCACGGATACCAAGAGATGACTGCACATGTCCCTTTTCTGGAGAAAATCCAAAGCTTTATATGTATTCCCAAAGAGGGGCTTGTAATCAAAAGAGATTTTAAAAACACAGCGTTCTTCCTACTTACTGCTCTGTGTTTGTTTGTTTATTTTGGGACAGAGTCTTGCTCTATCGCCCAGGCTGGAGTGTAGTGGCACTGTCTCAGCTCACTGCAACCTCTGCCTCCCAGGTTCAAGTGATTCTACTGCCTCACCCTGTAGCTTGGACTACAGGTGTGTGCCATCATGCTCCGCTAATTTTTGCATTTTTAATAGAGACAGGGTCTCACCATGTTGGCCAGGCTGGTCTCGAGCTCCTGGCCTCAGGTGATCCGCCCAACTTGACCTCACAAAGTGCTGGGATTACAGGCGTGAGCCACTGTGGCTGGCCTTACTCTGAGTTTAATAGGAGAGATGAAGATACTTCCAAATTACCTTTATTCCAAGTATGTCTCAAGTTTCAGTGCATTTTTTACTTACTTTGAAGTAAACAAAAACCCTCTACCTTTATCGGTCTCAAAGTTAAAAAGAAAAACAAAACACAGGTAGCATTCAAAGGCTTAACTTACATAATGATCCCTTGGACCTAGGGAACTTGACAAGGATTTCTAGAGTTGCTCTTGAGAGCTTTGAACATCTGGAGTCCTCATAGGAGTGGGGCTGCCAAGTCATTAAAGAGTGTTAGCTTTTTAGTTTGCCTGATTAAAAATGTAGTATCATCTCCCTTTGGTCCCACAAAACCCACTAGAAGCACTTAACTGATTCCCACACAGTGAAACCATTCTCTGGGCAGTTGATTAGGAGCTATGCCTTTTCCAGACTCCAAGAAGTTTTTAAACTGCTCAGCATAGTGTGTCTATTACACACATTATTAAAAGAAGAAAGGTTGTCTGTGCTTCTGGTAAAAACTCCTGCAGAAAATAAAATCAAAACTATCCTGTAACCAGGGGAATTATGTGGAATAAAGTCAGTTTTTAAGAAGTCTGGCTTCTGATTTATTAAACAGAGTGGGAATGGAGCAGGGTGAGAAGAAACACCAGCTTTCAGTGAAAGTCATTTTAAAGACACTTGTCCCTTTTTCATGTGCTCATCATAATGCAGTGAATGACACTCCAGCTGAGAACATCGGTCACTCCAGTGATAACAGAATTTGGAAAGGATGGTGAACAGTTCTAAAAATATTTTTAAAATATTTTATGCTAAGGATAGCTGCAGAATATAATTAAAGTACCAAAGAAAATACCCCAAATTAAAAATTTGAGAAAGAAACTTATCTTTTGTGCTTCACGTATGCTAAAATTAACTTTTTACTCTTCCTTCTTGACACCTGAGCCCCAACCTGTCCTACAGAACACATCTTGTTACTATACTAAATGAGAATAAAAAAGAATGGGATTTTGTTTATTAGTCACTTAGTCTCTAAATAAATAAAAATTTGTTTTGCCTTTTGTCATTTTTTTTTCTTCCTCAAGTGTTTTCATATCTTCCTTCTGAGGCTCAAACCTTAAAATACGGTTTTCAGGTGGATTATTTACTTCTTTTCCAATTACTCTCCAAGTAGGATGTTAATTACCAATGAGGCCATTTGAGATCACTGACCTAACATAATTCAAGCTGCCCCATGAAAAACTATACCTCAACACAGAATTAGGAGAACCCTGGTTACTATTCAGCCTGTGCTTTATTATTACATACTATATTTATACATATTTGTTGTAAAGCAGTGGCAGAAAGGGAATCAGGAATATTAATAATAATATTAAAATCCCTTTTATTGTTTCTGTAAAGATATCTTTTATAGCATGACCTATGTATTTGTTCCACATATGCTCATTCTTACCAGCTTCTAATTTATGGATGTTTGGTGTGGGGCAGTTACAGGGATCTCAAACGGGCTCCGTTCAGGTTCTATTTCAAGGGCAGGTATGGGAAGATTTCCCTTCCTCACCCTCACCATCTCATGAGTTCTCCAGGCCCTACTGCCCTTCTCTGGGGAGTTCAGAGAGGTGGCCCACATAGAGAAGTGGACAAAATATGCCAAGGTTTAAGGCTAAGACTGGAATCATTTCTGCAAGGTGGTAACCAGTAAAAGTACTGGCTGCTGTCGAAGGAATTCCGCTCTGGGGATGCTGAGAGGAGGAAAAGGCATTAATGCAAGCCCACAGGTCCAGGCAATGGACATTGCTCATTCCAGTGGGGGCTGGGTCATCTGCAGAGCCAACTCAGCTCCCACAGCTCCTTGACCTTCAAATAATGTCCCTCCCAGTGACCTTGGCTCTGATCTTCCTCATTATTAGGAGGCTCCATTGATCTTTCTGCTCTCAGTCCCTCCAGTCACTTTCTTTCCATGCCTGGAGGGAATCTTTTTTAATGTTGAGAGGCAACTCCGCTTTCCTCAAATTCTACTTTCTTACTAACACTTGGCTATGTTCCACATTCTCTTTCTCCTGCAAAGCCACAGCCTCTTTCTCCTGCAAAGCCTTTGTCCAGAATGGTCTTCTTCTTCCTCTAGTAGCTCATGCCTAGTTAGCTCCTATTTATCATTCAGATCTCAGGTCTCAGCTTCTAATACTTCAGTGAATCTTTCCCTGACCTTGAGTCTAGGTCAAATTCCCAAATTATACAATTTTATAAAAGTAGGTACCACTCCTTGAGAGCATTTATAGCAACTGCAATGTTATATTTGCTAGTGTCATTATTGGGTAGTGTCTGCTTCCCACACTATACTGCCAGTTCCATGAGGGCAGGGATTTTTTAATCACGTTCATCATTAAATCCTCAGTGCCTAACATCAGGAGCATGATAGGCTCTTGCTGAATAAAGTCATTTTCCCCCCACTACAATTTTTAGAGTCACTAGAATTGCATCAGTTCTATTTGTGAAAACCCCCTCAGTAACTAAATAAACTAGGTAAGACCAATCTAGACTTCCAAAGGATTTAGTATAATTTCTCTAACAGAATAATGAAATCTGGAGGACAATGATCAAATTTAGAAGAAAATGGCTGAAAGTTGAAATTCCACTTGTACTTAAGGCCTAACTACATTCCCAATTCCACTTGTGCTTGTAGCCTAAGTACAAGTAGATGTTGTAAAAGCGGGAGAAAGAGGCTGTATCAGTTCAGGAAGTGAAAGCCTCTAGAGTAAGGAAAAGTGTGGTGGGGTAGAGGGCAGGCCTTGCAGGGACTGGCCTGTAGTTAGGGCTGGGAAAGTAGTAGCTACCTTATTTACAGGAAAAAAAATGTAGGAGGTGAGGGAGAAGAATTAGCTTCATAGTATTAGCTTCTTAGTAGATTTAAATTGTACATACTACAATTCAGGAATGAAGAAAATTCTTTTCAAACAGGTTAAACTTTACTTGCTCTTAAGCCCCATTTCTGTTTGGTAGCAGAAAATAAACTTAATTTTCCACTTAAATATAACTAAGTGTCTTGGGCTGGGTGCAGTGGCTTATGCCTGTAATCCCAGCACTTTGGGAGGCTGAGGTGGGCAGATCATCTGAGGTCAGGAGTTCAAGACCAGCCTGGCCAACATGGTGAAACCTCGTCTCTACCAAAAATACAAAAATTAGGCAGGTGTGGTGGCACACACCTGTAGTCTCAGCTAGTTGGGAGGCTAAGGCAGAAGAATTGCTTGAACCCAAGAGGTGGAGGTTGCAGTGAGCCACGATCACACCACTGCACTCCAGCCTGGGCAACAGAGTGAGACTCCATCTCAAAATAAGTAAATAAATAAATAAATAAATAAATAAATAAATATATGTACACACACACACACACACACACGTATGTTATGACATTGTAATATTTAAACTGTTCCGTAGCATAACCTTTGGCTGCAGGTGCAGAACTTGTTATACATAGAAAAGGCATACCAAAACAGTAAACTAGTCACTCTATGGTGTGGGGTGAATATCTTTCTTCAAAGCACTCCAAGAACTGAGAGATGCAATTCTGGATCTTTTGGGGGGAATGGTTCCTCATTTGAGCAGGCAGGGACATGAAAATGGCTCCTATCTCTATGATAAGTCTATTTTGTAATATAGAAAATAAGGTGTTTGGGAGGCCAAGGCAAGTGATCACCTGAGGTCGGGAGTTCGAGACCAGCCTGACCAATATGGAGAAACTCCATCTCTACTAAAAATACCCCATCTCTACTACTGAAAATCTCTACTAAAAATAAGATGAACATATAATTTATTATGTTAAACCAGCAAGTCTACTTTTTCACCAATTCAATACCATGCTATAGTTTCTATTTTACTTGGCAAGGAATTGTCTAGCCCTGTGGTGATGGTAAAATGTTCAACAAGAAGAATTTGCAAGTCAAATTTAGAAAATATACTCTTCAGTTCAGGCCAACATCATAGCATATACACCCAAGTATAATAAAAGAAGTTAAAAAAAGTTTGAGCCTAGACATTTCATTCAATATATAAACATGTATATTGAGTCAATTCTCTATTAGAAACATCTAGTTTCAATCTTTTATTTTTGTTTTATGAGATTATAGTACTGCAATCGTTTTTCTGTGGTTCTGCAATACAAAAAGCTCTGAAAACTTTTTTGTAACGCATTTCGTGGTAAACGCTGAATGGACATGAACTTATTTAGCAATAAAACCTACAAAGTTATTAAGCTATTTATGATCTTCACCTATCTGACTTCACGTGAATATATGTTTCACTGCAGAATTATTTCATTGTAGGGTGTTGTTCCAGTACCCACTGAGGGTGTTATACAATATAGAGCATATGCAATATTATATTTTTTAAATATGAGAAGTTCTGAATTCTGAAACACATATGCCCCAGGGTTTTGAATATGGGACTTTGGAACTGCATGCATTGCAACAAATATCCTTAACATTTTTGTTTTGTCAGGATAAATGTATATAGTGTATACATATTAAGTCTAATTTTCTGGGTTGGAATCCTTGTTCTGTCATTTGTTAGCTGTAGCTATACTTAAATTTTCTCGTCAGCAAAATGGGGATAAGATTTTGAATTATTCTAGGAATTAAATGAGGTTATTCTAGGGATTAAATGCAAAACACTTGAAATGTCTGGCAATTAGTAAGCATTTAATGCATGTCAGCTATAACTATAACAGAAGAGTGTACCAATTTATAACCAATGTATCTTTCTAACAACAGTGCATCCATTTCCCTATGCTTTTATCTACATTTGGGATTATCATTTTTGTCTAATGTGATAGGCCAAAACACAAACACAGAGAGAGAGAGATACCCCATTGTTTTGCTTACATTTCTTTGATTTCCAGTAATGTTGAAAATATTTTCCTACTTTCATGAACCGTTAGTATTTTTTATACTCTTTTTCTTGAGTGTCACAATTTTATGAAGATCTTCCCTATTATAATACTTAATTTCCGATTACAATTCCTTATTACAATATTTACATTTACCTGTATTTTTTCTTAGTATGTGCAAGCCTGTTTGTTACTTTCTTTCCTTCCTTCCTTTCTTCTTTTTCAGAGTTGAATCCTTTTAGGATTAATTTTGGTATATGACTTTAAAAAACTCCTATAGAGTTAGCCAATTGCCCCAGTACCAGTTAAATACCAGTTACTGAATAATTCATCCTTTCACCACTGATTAAAAACTCAATTTTTATCACATACTAAATTATTGGTCTTCTTCTAGGTATTATATATTAATCCTTTGATTGATCTATTATTTCTTTTCTTTTTTCTTTTTTTGAGACCAAGTTTCACTGTGTCATCCAGGCTAGAGAGAAGTAGTGTGATCTCAGCTCACTGCAACCTCTGCCTCCCGGATTCAAGTGATTCTCATGCCTCAGACACTGAGTAGCTGGTATTACAGGCATGCACCATTACACCCGGCTAATTTTTGTACTTTTAAATTTTGTATTTTGTAATTTTTGTATTTGTAGTAGAGCCCCATTTGGCCAGGGTGGTCTTGAACTCCTGACCTCAAGTGATCCGCCTGCCTCAGCCTCCCTAATTCCTGGGATTACAGGCATGAGCCACTGCACACAGCCTGATCTATTAATATTATTTCTCTTGCCCGTGCCATATTGTTTTGACTTCTGGTAGAGCAAATACTGCATTATTTTGATTTTTCAAAATGTTCTTAGGTATTGATACATATTTACTCTCCCAAATGAAAATCAGAATGCTTTTGCAAAGTTTCCAACAAAACTGCCTTGGGATTTTGATTGGAATTAACTTGAGGAAAACTAGCATATTCCATATTGAGTCTTCTCATTTATTCAAGAACATAAAATGTCCTAATTTCTTCATAAAATTTATGTATGTTTCATAAACTTTAAAGTCCTTTTTAATAGCTACAGCTGATTAACAAGTTCTGAAATAAGCATGCCCTTTTAATTTTTAGCAAATGGAAAACTAAATTAACATGTGAATACCTTCATTTGTACTAGGTAGTTGTGAGGAACTGAATGTTTGTGTCCGCCCCCACCGCCCACCGCAAAATTCATATGTTCAAGCCCCCACCCACAATGTGATACTTGGAGATGAGGGTGAGGTAATTAGTGTTAGTTGGGATCTTCATGTTGGGAGTTAGTGCCTTTATGAGAGACACCAGAGAGTTTGCTCTTCCTCCATGCTCACACAAAGAAGAGGTCATGTGAGCACAGAGTAAGAAGGTGGCAGTCTGCAACACAAGAAGAGAGCCTTCATCAGAAACCAACCATGTCGATGCCCAGATCTTGGACTTCTAGCCTCCAGAACTGTGAGAAATACATTTCTGTTGTTTAAGCCACCTATGATACTGCAATATGGCAGCCCAAGCAGACAAATACAGTAATATATTTGTTACTTAGTGTGTCCCCAGACTCTGGGTTACCCCAGGCTTCACAAGTTAATTATAACCCAAGGAAATAGGACAACTGAAACAGCAAATATAGCAATAGAAAGAGCTACTTTGTTTGTAAAGTGCATTTTATTGTACTGCTTTGCATAAGGATTGATTCAGGATAAATAAAGGATTCTAAGTCACCATTTTCCCTCATTCAAAATGAAAGCCTCTTTATTTATTTATTTTTTGAGACAAGGTGTCTATCACCCAGGCTGGAGTACAGTGGCATGATTTTAGCTCACTGCAGCCTTGAGCTCCTGGTCTCCAGCGATTCTCCCACAGTAGCCTCTTGAGTAGCTGGGACTACCAGCTCCTGTCACCATGCCCAGCTAATTTTTATTTTTAAATTTTGTGTAGAGATGGAGTCTTTCGCTGTTGGCCAAGCTGGTCTTGGGCTCCTAAGCATCAAGGAATCCTCCTGCCTTGGCCTGAAAATAGTTTCTGGGCTCCATATTTCTAGAAATGCTGGTTTCCCTATTTTATCACATAGAAGAATGCCAATGAGAAAACTGTTACTGATGTTTAGTGACCACATGTTAACATTTGGGCATATTTGGAAGTGGTAACATGGAAGTACAATGTAGTCATTCCTTATAGCTGTGGAACACTTTATTAAATACATTTATATTTTTATATGCAAAATTTTCTTTCAGTCTCATTCTATGAATAGAGTAAACTCAGATTCAGAGAAATATATGTCTATCACAAGGTAGCACATAACTAGAGTTTGATTTGATTTATTCCACTGAATGCAACTTTTTCTGAGAATTTATTGTATGCACACTATGGTCCCCACCCTTTCTTTGCTGTGGTGGTAGGATTTCCTCTTAGCTTCCTGATAGAGTTAAGCCATACTGTACTTACTTAGCTCAGGTAGCTTCTGGTGCCCTAAGGGTCTAGCCTACCACTGGACTCTGAACCCACAGCCAGATGTGTGGTACTGCCTCTCCTAAGGTGCAAACCTCTCTCTGCCAGTCCCTACCAAACTGGAGCCCCTACTGGACCAGAAATGGAAAAGAGTGCCTCTTAACAGGTGAGGTATTTGCTTGGAAAGCTCTCCTTCAACCTTTCTTCTTTTCCCCATGCCAGTTAATCTGCTTTGTATACAGTGAAAGGAAGGTTTGAGATTTGATCTCAGGTCCAAATGAGAAGCTAGGCAGGCAACATGAAACTCATAGGCCTTAATTTACTCATTGTCCTACTTTATCCTGAACCAAACCTTTCACTAGTAGTTAAGTGGCCACTGGTAGTGAAATGATGTCCCCAATTCAACATAAGACTTGCTCTTGATGAAGCAGAAGGAAGCAAAAACATTGTTGAAACAGTAGGGATTTGCAAGGCAAGAATAATGAAAATAATGCCACATTAAATTGAAAAACAGGCAAACTAAATCAAGTTGTGTTTTGAAAAGACAAGCAATATTTAGTTCTAACTCTGTAATGATTGTGTATATAGAAGATAAATCAGGAGCAAGATATGCAGCAGTGATTGTCATTATCTGAGGAAAATTTCTAAAATTTTTGTTCAAAAAATTGCTTATATGTCTTCTAAACTACAAGAGTACACAGTAACAATTTATCTTTGAATTTAAATCTGTGGGCATTTTTAATTCTTAGTTATAATAGCTTTGTCTTATTTTTTTAAATTAATTTTACTTTTTTTGAGACAGGGTCTCACTCAGTCACCAAGGCTGGAATGCGGTAGCATAATCACTGCTCACTGCAGCCTCAACTTCCTGGGTTCAAGCAATCCTCCCACCTCAGACTCCCAAGTAGCTGGGACAATAGGCATGCGCCACTGCATCTGGCTAATTTTCTTATTTTCTGTAGACATGGGTTCTCCCTATGTTGCCCAGGCTGGTCTCGAACTCTCGGGCTCAAGTGATTCTCTTGCCTTGGCCTCCCAAAGTGCTGGAATTACAGATGTGAACCACCATGCCCAGCCTTGTCTTATATTATCTTTAGATACATTATGCCTCAGAAATATTTACGGATCATGGAATGGATGATGATCCATTTATGGAATGGATCATGTCATATAGGAGAAAAAAAAGAGGGTGCTTTCAGTACTTTGGAAATACTGAACTTATTTTAAATATTTTCAAAGAACTACACTGGAACTCTGTGATTGACTGGTACAGAGTTACCAAAGCTGATGGCATCCCAGTATTTCACTAGTAATAGTGTTCTCAGAAGAGATCTTATGAATAGTGCTACTAGCATGGATCCAGCATATTTTCTTCGTCCTCAGTCCCCTAAACTCAAGGGAAGAAAATAATACAATTTTCCTTCATAGAGTATAGATAAGAAGCATCGTGGTACATAGAGGAATACAGGACTAGGTGACAGGGAACAGCTGCATTTTAGTTTTGGCTCTGAGATATTTTTAACCAAATCATTTTATCTTTCTAGGTTTTAATTTCCTCATCTATAAAAATGGAGATAACGATTCTTTTATCATTGAATATCTGGAATGATTACATAAAACAGATCACAAAAAAAGAAAAAAAATATTGAAGAGCCAATATATGTCAAGTACTATAGTTAAAGGTGGAACTCTTAAGAGCTCCATTAGACCCATGATTGCACCAAATTACAACTTTAAATCAAATCATTAATAAAATGCTTTTAAGTAATCCTTATTTCACTCTAAAAGAAACTTTAATTTTAATACATTTTAAGGCTTACTATTACCAACTCTCAAAAGCAGAATAAATCAACAGTTGAAAATAAAATGCTTTCTATAGATATTTCCTTCCAAATGTGTCATCTGTTGGCAGACTAATAATTCAGAGTGAAAATAATCTGTATGTTTTACATTTTATAAAATATTTTCAAAGGGGACACTAAATCGAGTGTAATAAGTTAAATAAGCAAATTACTTAAAATTTAACAATGGAAAAGTCTCACAAATTATTGTTACAATTTTCTACTATCTAAAGACTACTTTATAGATGGAAATCAATTAATTTCATACAGTATTTTAAAACATTCTATAGATAAAACTTCCTCAAACAGAATTTTAATCCAAAGTGTTACCAATCAAATTTGGGGGAAAAAAGGATTACATACATCAAAATATGCTAAAAGGACATTTAGTTTTACCTGAAAATAAAATTCAGTAAAATCCAAAAAATAATTAAATATTATAGAATAAAAGCTTGAGCTGTTAAAATTAGAAAAATATCTAGGCATAGCTATTAAACTATAAATATCATAAGAGTTTAATAAATGTTTCAATAATCTATTTTTATATTAAACATAAATACACATATAAATATTTAGGAAGAATCCATAGCTTCTGGTTATAGATGACAAATCTGATAGGGTCACAGCTTTTCATTTGACCTGATATACAAATAACTTGAAAGTAGTAAGACTCATATTTTTAATCATTTTGGTATATAGTTAAGGTCCGATTTTATTTTCAGCAGTTTTCCACAATTTCTTATTAGAAAGGTCAGCTAGTTATGTGAAAAATAATTTAAAATTACTTTATATTTGATATTTAAAAGTCTAGTTAGAATACATACGGCATATATATATCTTTATAAAAAAGTAAACTATTGCTAGGTTTTTTTTCTTAGATTAAGTAAATTAAAATATTCTAGAACATAATCTGAAATTTAAAAAACAAAATAGAAATCACCAATTCAATGTGTAAATATAGCAGAAGGGTTCCTTTTATGTTTGACATATTGACCATATCTGTCTAATATAGCCCTTTGACATACATGTTTTACTCCCTAAAACCTTGTTAAATAGAAATCTGTATTTTTTATTCAATCATTATTTACTAGGGAGTTTTGCTACTCAAACCAAAGGTTTTGCAATTAAACCAAGGATTACTAGTTTTCATTTTTTATGTTTAGGCAATGTGGCGTAACTCCTTTACATACCATATATAATAAAATGTATCAGGAAAAGCTATTACTCTTCAGATACACAATATATAGTTACTTAGGTGATAAAGAGTTAATAAAATTTTCAAGGTCTGCTAAAGAATTTTGAAGTCCGTCATTCATATCTTGACTTCTAAGAAATTTTTTCAGAGTATCTAAAGCAGTTATTGCCTCAGATTTTGATGGCAAAGGGAGTTCAGTTTCTGGAGATCCATCATCATCCTCTTCATCAGAAGTGTAAAATCCAGTTTCATCTGATTTACTTTCTTTGGTACATACGGAATCACCATTTGGTGCTGCTTCACACGTCTCCAAATCGTCATCCAGGGCAGCATACTCTTCTATAGATAAACCTTCAGGAAATTCTACTCCTGCCCCCAGAGCATCAGCAACCAAATCCAGACCAGTATCCTTCTCTGCACTTGTTACGTCACTTTCTCCTTTTTGAGATTTGAATCCTGCCTCTTCATAGCTTTTAACAATAGTCTCTGGGGTTACAGCCCTCCAGCAAAGATGCAATGTATCAACTGCATCTAGCAGTGAAAATGTAAATTCTTTGCTACCTTCAACAGAGCTTAAAAATTTCTTGATAAGACAGTGTCGATATTTCATTTTAAGGCTTTTAATAATGCCTTGTTTCATAGCTATACATTTGGAAGATAAACATGATGGAAAGAATGCTAACTCAATGGACTTCAGGTTCTTTACCTCTGGATGTGCTGGAAAAGACTCAACAAAAATCACCACTCTTCGTTGCTGGGCTTGAAATTTCTCATCAAGCTTTCGCATCCATTGTTCAAATACATCTGAGGTCATCCATGCCATTCTGTTAGCTTCATAACACACAGGCAATGATTTTAAACCTTTGAAACAATGTGGATTTCTCTTTTTTCCAATGACAAGCAAAGGAAGTTTCTCTGAGCCATCCATGTTTGTGCCAACCACCAGAGTTATTCTGTCTTTGCATAACTTTCCAACTGAACATGTTTCACCTTTAAATGCAAATGTATTGGTAGGTAACATTCGATAAAGCAGCCCAGTCTCTTTTATATTAAAAACATTTTTAGGATGATAATCATTTAAATAATAAGGAAGTACATTTTGGTACCAGACAGTCGAAGGGTCTACTGATACACCTGTAGCTTCTACAGGTTGAGCTCTGAATACTAAACCATACCTGGATTTAAAACGATCCAGCCAACCATTACTGCACTTAAAATCATTATGGCCCAGTTTCTGGGCAAAATCATTAGCTTTTAGACGTAACATTGGACCATTAACTGGTACATTTAGACACTGAGCAATTCGATACCACCTCATTAATGCCTCTTCCAGATCTGTATAAAAAGCAGTTCTCAGTCTTTTTCTCTTTGGATCAAATCTTAGAGATTCAAAGGCTTCTAGAACTTTGTCTTTATTCTTTATAATAGAAGACAATGAATTTTTCTTTATTCCATATTCAGCAGCAATCTCTGCTTTTTTCTTGCCACTTTCCACTGCATTTATGATGTCGATCTTTTCCTCAATGGATAGGCTTTTCTTTTTCTTCACTGTTACGGGCAGAGTAGAGGCATCCGCAGAAGCTTCTGCCATCTCAGCCAGTGCTTATGTAGAGATTACTTTTCTTACTGCCTGGTGACTGTTTCTTTGTTTTCCAGTATGATATAGATTGCTGCTTTCTATCCTACTTCATATACTAAAAGTTGGTAAGTGTCTGATAGTCTTATTTCGTAGGAACTTGATGACAAAATATGCTTTTCAAAGATCTGAAGAAGAAAATGTTATATGCAACTAGAACGTTTTAGAAGAGAAACTTCCTTCCTAGAACCTTGTATAGTTCAGTTTATAGCTTATTCAGAGTTGTAGAAGTCAAGCTAAAATAGAAATCTCATTATATCAAACCTGTCCAGTCCGGCTGATGTATTTTTAGAACTTCAATCCTTTAAGATGATCCATTTTATCCAGGCACACATTGAACCTCCTATTAATTCTCCATAGAAGGCCTCAGAGACAAGAAGAAAAAACGTTCAAAAGTTTCCATGCAACTATTACCCATTAATTTTCAAGTTTGTTCATGGTAAAGAAGAAAATGGCAGAATCCTTCTAGAAGTTGCCAGTATATCTTCTTCTGTTTTTTGAAAATGTAAAAGGGAAAAGCAATTTTAGCAATATGTCAATTGAATATTAAAATAATGCTTATACCCAATTGTTTTGCTCTTAATAATGAAAATAATAGAAACATGTTTCTGAAAATACAATAAAGTTTCCAAGAGAAATGCTTACCTCCCAAAAGGCCTCTCTGTAAAAGCTCTCTAGCTCTGTTCTACAGATTTGAATTCTCACTTGCCTTTGAATGCTTTATAATATATAGTTCTGAAATAAATCAGATAAATTTAATTTAGTTTGAAAATGTGGGCTTACCAAAATTAAAGAACTAAAATGATGCTGGATAGATGCTTGGTGGCTATTTTCACATGAGGTCACAGACTGCACCCTCTAACTTCTCCAAAAGAAAACATAGTCAGACAGTAGTCACAAGGTTCAACTTTTAATAGCACATGGGAGACAGTGTCTCTTTCATAGGAGTCTGACAGAAAATGCTTCACTAAAAAATCAAGTACAATTCTATTTTTAAAAAATCTAAATCCCATTTGACCTAAAAGCTTAAAACCCAGTACCTTTTATTTTATTATTTAAAATTTTCTCTTCTTTTTTTTTAACCCTTATCCTGTTAGTGGGCTAAGAACTCAGTAACTTTTGTATTAATTTGACGCATTAGCTGAATGTACAGAGGCCAGAGATACTGGACAAAAGGCATAGTAACAAACATTTAGGAGAGCATAATACAGAAAAAGATGTAGACTAAGAATAGGAAGGATAGTGACCACGAGTCTTAACATCTCAGGTCCTCTACTTTCTATCTGTAAAAAAAAAAGTGCCAGGCAGTTCTGAATTGAGAAGTGACTCCGCTATTTAGTACTCATGTGATCCCAGGTCATTTACTTAACCATCTGAAGCTTCAGCTTCCTTATCTGTAAAATGGGAGTAACTACAGCACCTACCTCATTATTGTGCATTCAAAAGGATTCAATGAAAGAGTGTAAAGCACTTAGCACAGTATTTAGTACTTTAAGAAAGTGCTCAACAAATGGATGGTGATGATCTCATCATCATTATCTCTCTCATGTCTTTTGGCTATGTGAATCTACAATTTGGAAAACTTTATAAAATCCTACTTGCAAACAGAAGCAAGAATCCCACCTTAAATCTATACTCAAAGTAGGGCTTTTCTTTTCTTTTTTTTTTTGAGACGGAGTGTCACTCTGTCGCCAGGCTGGAATACAGTGGTGCAATCTCGGCTCATTGCAACCTCTGCCTCCTGAGTTCAAGTGATTCTTCTGCCTCAGCCTCCTGAGTAGCTGGGACTACAGGCGCACACCACCACGTCCAGATAATTTTTGTATTTTTGGTAGAGATGGGATTTTAAAATGTTGGCCAGGATGGTCTCAATCTCTTGACCTTGTGATCTGCCCGCCTTGGCTGCCTCAGCCTCCCAAAGTGCTACTATTATACTATTACAGGCATGAGCCACTGGGCCCGGGGTAAAGCAGGGCTTTTCTTAAGCCATGAGAACAGTCACATGGCCCCAGATGGGCTCACCTCTACTTTCCCAAGTCAGCACCTCCCTTATCAGAATCCATGGAGCAGCCAAGATAATAACAAGCTAATTTGATGAGCGGTGTTATTTCTGTGTGTGTGGGCACTCCATTCTTCTTGCTGGGCTTCCAGGTTTCCCAGGTGATGCGCACCTTTTTGCACAAAATCTTTCGACAAAACTTTTTGCCAAAATTCTTCTGCCCTTGTTGTCCAACTCAAAGGAGGAATTTTATCATAGGAATTACAACCAGTAAAGGAATTCTTTTTTTTAAAAAAAGTGTCATTTCAAAAAAAGTCTTAAAATAATGACAGCCCTGGGTTTTAGTTTTAAATGGTTTTACTACCTATATTCCAAATAACCAAGGAGGAAGGTAAAACTGGATTTCATTGGTCCCACAGTTACCATGTGGTTAAGAGCAGTTTAGAGTCCAGGCTTTTAAATGTCAAGTCAGCATTCTTTTCACTATATTACAGTATCTTTGAATCACACTGGTGGGGCGTCCTGTGACCATAGTTACAGATTCTATGCTCCCAGCACCAACCTAAGCCAGCATTTCCAATGTCTTAAAAAAATAAAAAGCAACATTAGGACTCCATGGAAGAATAGGCCATTATGAATTCTGTGAACACAAATAGCAACTCTTAATCTGTTAGGGAGGGTTGACCTAAGTAATAAGATTTGACCATACAACTAACATTAAAAATCTTGCTTGTATATGGGATCTCTTCTTACATTTTCATGCAATTTCCTGTAAATATGCAATTATTTCAAAATAAAAATAAAATTATTGCTCTTATTAGGAAGATACCAACCTTCAGAAATTGATGTAGCAAGAACCAATTTTTCAAAAAAGACAAAACCAACCAAATTTACTAAGAGAATCTCCCAACCCCTCCCCTCCCCTCCTTCCTTCCTTCCTTCCTCCCTCCCTTCTGCCTTTCCCTTCCTTCCTTTCCTTCCTCCCTCCCCCTAATCCCTCCCTCTCTTCCTCCCTCCCTTCCTTCCTCTCTCCCTCCTGCCTTATCTCATTTATCAGAAATAAAATCTACCATGTCAAATAACAACGATTATAGAAAAAGTAACTTGAATTTCTTCTTTTCCCATCCTGGTTAAAACTATATAATATATACTATCAGAGATTACTCATTATCTTGAGAAAATTGAAAATGTGATAACTTTATTTAGAAAGATTAGGTTTTTCCCCTGAGTTAACATTAGTCAAAGCTACAATTTTCCATGATAAGATACAATGTATCTTTATTCCTAAAAGCAATCACATTTCTAATGCCAAACAGACAAATTAGACTTTTTCCCTAGAAAAGAATAAGGCATCAATACTACCTGATCAATGAAGCTGACATTCTCCAAACTCCAACAGTATAACATCTGGGATATTCTTTTGCAAGGAGTAATGGCAGCAGCTAATATTTCTCAGAACAGTCATCCTCTCAAGCTCATTAATCATTTTCCCTCTTGAAAATATTACAGCAGAGAAACACTATTCTACATGTTAGGGAATATTTTCTCTATGTCAACGCTTAAGCTAATCAGAAAATAATAATAATCAATTCATCAAAAGAGACTCGCCAAATTAATTTCAAATAAAGAAAATACAATGGTCAATCCTACTATTAATAAGAAAAACATAAATCTTCTTTTAAAAAAAGAGATACATTTTTGTTTCTGCCTATCAAAATGTCAGTATCTAGTGTTTGCTGGGGTGAGGTAACAGGTTGTTAGGAGGCACATAAATTGTTACAACATGCTTATGGAGGGCAAATTTGCAATATGATATACAAACCTTAAAACTGTGTATAACATTTTATCTAGCAAGTCTATATTAAGGATTTTTTTTTTTTTTTTTTTTTTTTTTTTTTTTAAGACAGAGTCTTGCTTTGTCGCCCAGTGGTGCAATCTCAGCTGGAATGCAGTGGTGCAATCTTGGCTAACTGCAACCTCCGCCTCCTGGGTTCAAGCGATTCTCCTGCCTCAGCCTCCCAAGTAGCTGCGACTACAGGCATGTGCCACCACGCCCGGCTAATTTTTTGTATTTTCAGTAGAGACGAGGATTCACCGTGTTAGCCAGGATGGTCTTGATCTTCTGACTTTGTGATCCATTCACCTCCGCTTCCCAAAGTGCTGAGATTACAGGCATGAGCCACTGTGCCCAGCCTATATCAAGGATTTTATCCCAAAATAATAATTATAGATATAAAAATAATTTCTTACAAATGTATTAGTTTTCTATTGCTAATGCAACAAATTGCCATATACTCAATGCCTTAAAACAACACCCAATTATTATCTCACAGTTCTGTAGATCCTAAGTACAGGTGGGCTCAACTGGGTCCTCTGTTTAGGGTCTCACAATGCAGAAATCAAGATGTTGGTCAGAAGTTGGGCTCTTATCTAGAGGCTCTGGGGAAGAATTTGCTTCCAAGCGCAATCAGATTGTTTGCAGAATTCAGTTCCTTGCTGTTGTAGGACTATGGTCCCTAGTTTTTTTTGTTGGCTGTTGGTAGGGACTACTCTCAGCTTCTAGAGGCTTCCCTCAGGTCCTTGTCTGTGGCCCTCTTCATTTCAGCAATGGAGAATATTCCTCCCGTAGAATCTCTTTCACACTTTGAATCTCTCTGACTTCTTCTATTGCCACAAGCAGGAGAAAACTCTCTGTTCTTAAAGGGTTAGGTCTTGATTAGGTTAGGTCTACCTAGACTACTGCCCTTTTGATTAATTCAGAGTCAATTGATTAGCAACCTTAATTACATCTCCAAAATTCCCTTGCAAGTAACATAACATGTTCATGGAAGTAGTATCCCATCATGTTCACAGGGAGAGGGAATTATACAAGGTAAGGGTCACTGGAGTTCATCTTAGAATTCTACCTACTACACAGGACTATTCCTTGCATTGCTATATAATTACAGACAAAATTGAAAATATGCAACAAAAAGGATTCATTCAATAAATTAAGAAATATCTACATGTTGAAATACTTTTGTGCCACACAAAGAATATTTAATGATATGAAAAAAAGTCCATGATATAGTAAGTGAAAAAAGCAAAATATAAAATTATATGTCAACAAATACAACATACACTAAAAATTACATCAGAGCAGAGGCTCATGGTTATTCCTACAGAGCTCACTTCCAGTAAACCATAGGTTGTCAATAACAATTTGTTAAATAAATGAAGAAATATATATCTACATAGATATAAAGAAAAAAAATACATTGACCAAAATGTTGAATGTTCTAAGTAAATGACTTATAAATAAGTTCAGTTTTTTCTTCTTTATAGTTAAACACATTTTTACAACTCTAATGTTCTACCTTTTTTTCCCTCTACAACAGTCATCTTAGAATAATGTTCTATTTTTGCACCAAGTTATTAAGAAAAATCAGTATCAGAAAACATAAAGCTGGCATTCTTCCCATTCAGAATCTCTAGGGGTAATGAGTCACTCTCCTTTTATCAGTAGTTTATACCCCTCTGCAAAGAATCAACTACTTTCCAAACTTAAGAAAGCACTCACTCACTGTCTTCTACAAATAGATAGCAACTATACCCACTTAATCCTGCTTGTGCCATTACCCTAAGTAGCAGGAGTTGCTGGTATTCTGGAACTTGCCTGGTATGCAGCAGACAACATATTTCCATAACTCGACTAGAGTTAGTCAATTTCCTGGTGCTATAAGAGAATCAAATAAGTCCAAAGTTCAGTTTCCCAAAAAGCATCTTATTTATCATGGGAAAACATGCAAAACAGTCGTACAAAGTTGACTGAAATGGGGGCTCAAATCGAAGGCTTGCAAGATCCAAAGAGAGGGAAAAATGAATTCTCAAAGGGAGGATAAATAATGGGTTCATGACAGAAGTAGCATCTGAACTCAACTGTAAAGGATGGATAGGGACATCACAAGTAAGGAAAAATAGGAAAACATTTCTGCTGATAAGAATAGAGAACAAAGCATGGAAGAGGGAAATACGCAGTTTGAAGCATATTAAACATTTCTTTGCAACTAAAGTTTCACATCTATGTCTATATTGGTATTTATACTTATCTCTATTAGTTGGTTAAATTAGCACTTCTCCTTCAGGTATATAAAAGAGAGTGCTCATTTGCAAGATTGAGGCCAGATCTTGGTAAGCCTTTAATGCCAGGATAAAGAATTAGACTTCATTGAGTATGCCACAAATGCCATTCAGGGCTACTAGAGTTCCCCATAAGCCCAATGAATAAATAGCACCTGATTTTTCAAAAAGCCAAATAGCCAATAGCAGTGCAAAATTAAATGAGTAGATAATCTCCATGTCATAAATATATATGGAAGGCAGCTCTTCCCTTTAGTCTCCAAAAATAAATGACAATTCAGAGAAAAGTAGTAATCTTCTATTTTAAACAAAATGAACAGGCAGGGTCTCCCAAGTTTTAGGGCAAAGGAGGGAAGGAAGAAAAGAAGGGAGAGAGGGAGGAAGGAAGGAAGGAACGAACGAACAAATGAAAAGGAAGGGAGGGAGGGAAGGAGGAAAGAAAAGAGGAAAGAAGGAACGAAGGAGAAGGGAGGGAGACAAGAAGGAAAGGAAGAAAGAAAAAGAGGAAGGAGGGAAAAAAGGAAGAGAGGGAGAGAGGGAAGAGAAAACAAGTCTCCTCTAAGCAGGGCCAGGCTTAAAATAATGTTTTTCAGTTAGTACTAAAAATAATCCCCAATCCAAAGAACACTGGTTGCTGCTTCCTTTGTCCCAAAGGATATATAGAATTCCACTATTTTCCATCACCAGCTGAAGTAGTGTCTAGTGTTTTCTTGGAGCCAGACTACATTCTAATTTCCTTCAGGTCCGTGGAAATCATAGAAAGATTAATCATGTGTATATATAGCCTTGCACAGCGTAATACTGTGGATGAGGATTAATCATACACAGTACCAGAATCTCACTGAAGAGAACTAGTTCCAAGTTCATCTGAATCTCTGTCAAAACCATCAGCAGGTGCCAAGGAAACTATCCAGCTATGAACAAACTAAAGCAAGTCTCCACCTTTCCAAAATAAGAAACACCTCTGGGTCTAACAGTCTAATAGTTAGATTATTAGAAGCTAAGCATCTAATGAAGCTTAGCATCTCCAAACTCAAGAGACAGCTAGCAGGAATCCTTAACACAATAGCCAGCAAAAACAATTCAGTATTCACTGTCCACAATCATTCAAGCACCGCTGAGCCCTACCGTACACTTCCTCCAAGTCACCCTTCTGAAACCCTAGGAACAACACTTGTACTTAGCTGCAAGTTCTGTAGTCGCTCTATTCCTACACAATTACAGCAGTAACTAATTTAGATTGGGATTCTTTTCTTATAATTGAGAAGACTAACGGTCTCCAAACCAACAAGATGTCTTTGTACAGAAAAATCCACAGTAAGCTGTAAGAACTGAAGTTATAGTTTGAGTGGGTTGACATATATATTTGCTCCTTTGTTTTAAGACAGAACCACTTAAGATGAGAGATTTTTGTTCTGGAATTTCAGTACTATTTTTGTAAGAGGTGGTATCCTGGAGAGTTCAATCTTGTTATACATTGGAAACATTTATGGTGACACTGGTATTTACTATTCACAGATCCGGGGAAGATTCCTGCCAGGGATATTTCACTACACTGAAACTCCCTGGAAATCTGTAGAGGTAGAGCTCTGCCTTTGGGCATTAGTCATTAAAATTATCTTGTCAGCTACTGTGACAAGTAAAGGCAGCTGAAAAGTACGGTCTTAAAGAAGGGTAAATCTCGCCATATGCACAGTTACCCTTCGCATTTCTACAAGCGAAATGAGAATAAAAATGAGCATTCAAAGCTGTCAAAGAAAAAGCAGTCCAGCAGTTCGAAGGGATATTCTGTGATGGACCAACTGTATGGTACTGTGTGTAAAAGAACTTCAGGTCTATCTAGCGCCACGGCGGAGCCACGCTTTCCCACTATTCAGCGCTGGGGATGGGGAGAGTAGAGCAGGTTGGGGCCCCGTTTAGGAAACTACGAAGGGCTCTGAGAGAGCGAATTGTTCAGCAGTTTCCGTGACAGGACAATGATCTATTTAAGAAGTAATGGGGCAAGCAAAGAAAGCAGAGCTCGGTCATCCGGAAAAATAAAGAGGAGCCGGAAAGAAAAATATCAGGGAATCTACTGTGAGAGAGCGAGCAAAGCAAAACGCGATCACAGATCCAGAGCAAGAGCTCAGGGATGCCGGGCCCGGGGATCTAGCCTTTCTGAAGGGAGGGGGCTCCCCAGGCACGGGGGCAGCGCGAGGAAGCGCCCACATTCCGTCTGCTCCCTTATCTTCGCATTCTCCCCACCACCCCCACCTTCCCCGCGGGACTGGAATAACCTTCGTGCTCTCCGGTGGCTGAGAAAGCAGCTTTCGCTCTTCTGTGGTAGCGTGGCGGTGAGCTACATCCACCTCCACCCTCCCGACACCGGCTCACGGTCTGTTGGGGAGACTCCTAACGTGTGAGGCTAGGGTGTGTGAATAAAAAAGAGGGAGGCGGAGGGCTCCTGGAGACCTTTGACGTCTCAAGACCAGGCAGGGACGCCTTTCCGCAAGCTCCCAGCTCTAGCCAGTGCCTCTGGCCCCGCGCGCACATCCTTCTACTATTAGGTCGCTGCCAGAAAATTGCCCGGGCAACGACACCGCCGGAGTCCCGGATGTGGTTGCTAGGGCAGCAGCGGGAGGGGCGCAGCCCGCCTCCCGGAGAAGGGCGGAGGGAGCCTCGTGGGAGGTGCGCTGGCACCAGCGAGACGTGGCCGGGCAAGGCCAGATTGAGGGAGAGAGAGGCCGTCCAGGGCCAGGGACAACGCTATTTCCGGTCTCCTGACTTCCGGCTTCGCTGATCTTGGTGCTAGTTCTGGAGGCCGGGTTGAGAGGTCTCCAGTCCGACTGTCCTCGGCGGTTGGTCAGTGTGAATTTGTGACAGCTGCACTTGCTCCCCGCCCCCGAGCAGCCGAGGTGCGTAGGGGAGGAGGAAGAAGGAAAAGGTCCGGGTCTCGTTTCCGCTCGCTTCTTGCCAGGGTTGAGGCGATTCCAGGGAGCGGCGGAAGGGATAAGCCTCGACTAAGAAGCTACCGAGTTACCCTAAGACAGGTGAGGGCGGAGCTGGCTCGCCTGGGAAAAGGCGGGGGAAAGATGGTTTGAGGTGGTTGGTGGGGCGGACACGTTGCCTCCGGGTTCGCCATTCCGGACTTTTACAGGGCACACCTCTCCTTAGTCTATGCCTTATCTGCCCAAGTGTTATGCCTTTGGTTTCTGTTCCTTCATTCCTTTTGTTCCTCTGAGTGTGCCCCCGAAACAGCCGAGTGAAGGTGTAGGACCGGACCTTGCAGGGAGGCACTCTCTTGGCTTTGCATACATTGGGTGGGAAAAGGGGTTGCAGGATCCGGAATCCGGACGTTTCTTGACAAAGTGTCGGAGTGGGCCTCCTTCAGGCTTGGTGTCCAACCCTCATTTCTCCCCTCCTCTCCCTGCATCCCCAACTTCCTCTCTCCCGCAGTAGGAGGAAGGGAGAGAGTGATAGTCCCTCTGAGAGGTTCTTCTGGCAGTGGTGCAGGGAGGAGTCTTGCCTGTGAAATGTCCAAGCCTGACTGTGTGTCTGAGGACGTTCAAGAAATGCTGGAGTTTTGGAAAGAGAGTTGTGCGGTTGTCTTCAGCTCCGTTACTGTTTGCCAAGTTACTACTGTTTACGTGTCTAGGAAAAGGAGAGAATTTTTTTAAAAGTTTTTAGACGCTAGACGTTTTTCCCTTTTACTTTATTTTGTTATTACTTCCTTTTGTTCTTACCTTCCTCTTAAGCCCTTTGATTTCAAAAAGTTTACACTTTACACTTCCTACAGATCCTTTAGCCACTCTTAGGATTTCTGTCCCCCGCCCCTACCCTGTTTTCTCCTAAAGTATAAAATTCATCTAACTGCGTTCTTATTTGATAAGTAAAAGCCGGAAGAGATCCAGAACTTTTCATAAACTTCTGCTTTCATACTTTCACCTGTAAGGGTGTGTTCACGTTTGCCATTTAATTAACTTAATTGGCATAGAAATGTGCACCAGAAATGGTTACCTTAAGTCAGCTGTCTGTTAAGGCTTCAGGAATTGGCCTTTTCTTTTTTCTTTTCTTTTTTTTTTTTGAGACGGTGGCTCACTCTGTCGCCCAGGCTGGAGTGCTTTGGCGCGAACTCAGCTCATCGCAACCTCCACCTCCCAGGCTCAAGGGATTCTTCTGTCTCAGCCTTCCGTGTAGCTGGGATTACAGGTAGGCGCCACTACCACCTGGCTAATTTTTGTATTTTTAGTAGAGACGGGGTTTCACCATGTTGGCCAGCCTGGTCTCGAACTCCTGACCTCAAATGATCCGCCCGCCTTGGCCTCCCAAAGTGTTGGGATTACAGGGGTGAGCCTCCGCGTTCGGCCTAACTGGCCATTTCATTGCTGTTCTCTCAGAGCGGCTACAGATGACTATGTTTTACTACTGTTTTAATTCTACTTTTCTTTCGTTTGTCCTGTGGTGTTTTTTGTTTTGTTTTCCTTGCTTAGCATGACCCACGTCTTCTCCCAACTACCGAGTCTAACACACTTTTATCTGAGAAAACAGAAAAGATTTCTAATTTATTTTCTGGATTAAATCCCTGCCTAAGTTACTTTAGTTTTTATTCAGATTGATAAATTGGTTTACCCTGGATTATGATTTGCCTTAATCCTGGATGATGACTTGGGGTTCATGGCCTAAGGGTCATCAACTTTCAGGGGTCTTCCTCATTCCCACCCCTGAAATTATATGCAGTTTTGTTTGAGTGAATTTTTCCCCCCCTGGGGAAAGTGTCCATTCTTTTTATCAAATTCTCAAAGGAGATATACAGCCTCTTGATAGATTAAAACCACCACTTAGGCAGTGTCTTGTTGAAGTTAGTGAAAATAGGTGTGTGTGTGTGTGTGTGTGTGTGTGTTTTCCACTTAGGCAGTGTCTTGAAGTTAGTGAAAACGTGTGTGTATGTGTTTGTTTTCCACTTAGGCAGTGTCTTGTTGAAGTTAGTGAAAACAGGTGTGTGTGTGCGCGTGCGTGTGTGTGTGTTTTGTGTGTTTTCTCAAACTGTAAATTGTTTGCTTTGGGACCAAGGAAAGGAGAATGCGGGGATTCTTCTAGTTTCATATTGAAATCTCTACTTTAAAACGTTAGTGTTTCTAAATTCCTTCCTAGGCTTACAGAAGGAAATGAGGCTGCCCACTTCATTTCCTGATTTGTGGTTTTGAGGTTTCTTTTTAGGGATAGCCGTTTGTGGTCAGTGCTCTGGCGATCCAGTGGATTTACAAACTGATGTGCTTATCTTTAATATGTATTAAATATCACCAAGCTACTAGGCACAATTCAGAGTAAAAGATTTAAATTCTAGTTGCATTTTGCTTTCATTTTCTTAACTGTTTTTGCTTGAGGCATGTACCTTAGGATTTGATTTGGCTTTGCTAGGAAGAACAAACAAGATGTTTCAGTGGTGTGGTCCTTTGGAATGTTGTTGCTTATCTTGACATCCACTTTCCCTCCGTTGTGTATGAGATATTTTAATGATTGTTTCTCTCTTGTGAATAAGTTAGTATCCTTCCAAACTTAATGTAAATTTTAGAGTACATGTTTGAACTTACCGATTTGGTTGTGAATTATTTGTTGATTGAGGGTTGCAGTTCTAAAAGTCTGATACTTTTTTTTTTTTTAGAATGTTAACTTGAAGAGACCTATACAGCTCATCGTAGTCTATCTTGAGTAACCAGTTTCTTCTGCTCACAAAATGAAATAAGCTTTCCTCTGTCTAGCAACCTCACTTGGGGGAGCAGTCAACATAAGTTTTTAGACAATAGTTCATGCTAGGCTGGGCACAGTGCCTCACGCTTGTAATCCCAACACTTTGGGAGGCTGTGGCGGGTAGATCACTTGATGTCAGGAGTTCGAGACCAGCCTGGCCAACATGGTAAAACCCCATCTGTACTAAAAATACAAAAATTAGCTGGGTGTGGTGGTGCATGCCTATAGTCCCAGCTACTTGGGAGGCTGAGGCAGGAGAATCACTTGAACCCAGGAGGCGGAGACTGCAGTGAGCCAAGATCCCACCACTTCACGCCAGCCTAGGCAACAGAGTGAGACTCCATCTCAAAAACAATAACAGACTAGCTTATGCTAAATTAGTTTCCTTTTAAGGTAATGACAGATTCGGAAGATAGTTTATATCTAACACTGTAACAATTACATTTATTTGCTTATGTGCATTAAGCTAAGTGCTTTACATTATTATCTCATCTGGTAATTTTATAAAGTGGCTAAAGTCCTCTTTCTATAGGTGAAGAAAATAAAGCTGAATGATTAACTGAAGCTAAACTAGTCTGCTCAGAATTGCACTGGTGGAGCCAGGATTTGAACCTAGGTTGTCTGACTCCAGACTACTACTGTAGACAACTTCTACCATGTGTCCATTATGTCCTTTTTGAAATGAGTTGGAGATATATCACCAGATCTTCTATCAGGTGTTAAGAAAAGGTCATTTCCTTTCTTAATCTTCAGTGGATGAACATCTAGTTGAATATCATACTGAGAAGTTTGACAAAAATAAGTGAATTTGGAGGAGGCAGTTGGTAGGGGTTTCCTATGGGGATGGATATAAGTCTCTGGTGTGTGTGTGTGTGTATCAGAACACACACACCTACTTGAAATAAAGAATTGTAAGTATAAATTCTTGAAATGAAGATTCAAATAATATAAACAGATGGTGTGTGTGTGTATATGAGGAGTGGAAAATGTGAAAACGAAGATTATAAGTAATAAACTGGGCATTGTAAGAGTCTGGAAGTATAAATAAATTTTAGAATAATAAATTTATGATGGAGGAAAGAATCAATTCAGAATGGAAGAAGGAGTAAATTAAACAGGAAACTTTAATATGGCTATGGATGAAAAACTAAAATATTTGTACAGAATGGAAAGTGAGTTGTTCCACTTAACATGGAAGTTGATGACTTAGGACCATGACAAACTAAAAGTCAGATATGTGGCACTCCTTCTGGATGTATGAAAAAGACTATTGGTCTGAAAATAATTTTGTTTTCCTTGATCTCGACTAGCTTTTGGCAGTCATGGAAGCCACCGAATGGCTCTTGCACATTAACAGATATTGTTTATGAGACAAAAGTATTTATTTTCTTTTTCTTTTTCCTTTATTCCTGTTCTCCTCTTTCTCCCATCTCTCATTCCATTATCCTCCATTCCTTCTGAGCCTGTGTCTTAGGATGAGCATAGGCAGGTGTTGCTTAAACCTTTAGTTGTTCCTGAAAAAGGAATATAAAGTCTCTTTATGAAATTACACTTTTTTCCCTTAATGAACATACTTAAGTGAATGCTGTTCTTCAGAGTAGGCAATCTGCTTTGAAATCTTCTTCTAGTATTACTGTCAGTTCAGATTGAGACATACAAAAATGAAAAGTTCTTGCCGGGCATCATCACTTCATGACCTCAGTCACTAGAATCTGAATAACTTTGGGTATTTGGAAAAAAATCACATCCTCTCTTGAAAGACAAAGATTTGGGGATCTGAAGGTAGTTGCAAAACAGGCGATTGCTCAAATCTTTTGTGAAAATATGGCAGTGTCTGCCATGTTCTCACCTAAGATAAGAATTTATATTTTATTTTTGTGTATCTGTGATAGCATTGGACTAGCAGCTCCTTGATTTTCAACCTTGAGCCTCATTGGTCCCTGGGGAACAGTGGCATACTGCCTTTGGAACAGGATCATAAAAGCAACAGAGTTAGTGGTAAGCCCTAAATCATCCAGAGGAGGGAGTCAGTTCACCAACTCCAGTTTCTGCTAGCCTGAGATAGTCATCATGGCACACATAAAAAATGATTATAATTGTACGGCAGACTAGAGCCAGGCTCTCCCTGGTTCCCTGGAAGCTGTGGTGCGAGGGAATGGGTCACAATTTCAGCACATCTGTAATCCATTCTTGGCACACTGGTTGGAAATCTTTGCCCTAGAGAAAAAGAATATGTTACTTTGTTTAATACCTTCTGTTTGTTTAGCATGTAATAATTTACAAAGCACTTTCACATATATCCTCATTTTATTTTTACTTCGGCCATTCCAAATAGGTAAAGCAGATAACATCACCATGTTAGAAATAAAGAAATTGAGATTTAGGTAAAGTGCTTTGTCCAGGGTCACACACCTACAAAGGGATGGATCAAGAATTTACACCCCCAGTGGAAAGAGACCCTGGATATAAGCCCGTGATCTGTAATCTCTAAAATGGCCAGGACCTTATCTGTTTTATTTCAGTGCTAAATATTGCCCAGGCTGGTCTTGAACTCCTGTGCTCAAGCGATCTTTCCGCCTTGTCCTCCCAAAGTGCTGGGATAACAGGCGTGAGCCAATGCATCTAGCCTAAGTATTATAAATTCTTGAAATAAAGATTCAAGTAATAAGCAGAAAATGGAAAGGATGTTTTTTCTGTTCCTCTAATCTCTCGACCCACCGCACCTCTCTCCCAGTTAATTTGAAAAGTAGGTATTGGGGAATCAGATGAAATATATGAGGAAGCTATAAACCTGCACTGTCTAATGCCAGGGGCACTAGCCACATGTGGCTATTTAAGTTAGTTAAAATTAAATACAAATAAAAGATGCAGTTCCTCAATTGTACCAGCCACATTTCAGTGTCAGTATCGTATGTGGCTAGTGGCTACTTTATTGGACAGTGCAAATTCAGAACATTTCCAACAACATTGGCCAGCCCTGATAAAATTTTAAAATGCGACATGGTATGATATGATACATAATTCCCATGTTGTTGAGCCATGAATTTAAAAATCTGTTACCCATGGTGCCTAGCAGTTTTTGTTTTAGCTGATGAAGTGTTATTGCCATGTTCTCTCTCAGCTTTTTGTTTTAACTAAATCCAGATGGTCAAAGTCTAAGTCTAATGTTTTTCTTGGATGTTTGGGGATTATAGTTAGCTGCTCTTCTAGGTTAAAGATGTCAGCTTCATTAAGGGCATGAGTGTTTTCTGTCTCCTTTGAGCTGTAGATCTGTATGTCTTGTTGTCTTGTTGACATCCTCTCTTGAATATCTTAAAGGTATCTCAAATCCAGTATGTCTAAAATAAAACTGATTTCTCCTTCCCTCCCTACCAAAACTGTACAACGTTGGTTCTTTCTTTGTTCCTTTTTTCAATGAGTGACACAATTATCTTTTCATTGTAAAATCCAGAAAACTAGAAGTGATCCTTAAGTCCCTCTCCCTGATAGATCCAATGATCAACAGGTTTTTAAAATCTTACTTTCTACATGACTCTTGAATTTTTCTATTTCTTCCTGTTTCCACTACTGCCATTTCATCTTGCCTGAAACTTTTACAGTAGCCTCCATTCATATCTATCCACTTCTGCTTTGGCCCCTCTCTAATTCATTACCCATCCTGAAGGCACAGTGATTTATTTTGAAACACACATTTGATTGTCACTCTCCTTCCTCCCCCAGTGCTTTTATGGCTTTCCATTGCTTCTAGTATCAAAATAAAACTGCTTAACAACGTTTAGCTCTCCAAACTCATCTTGTACCATGTTATGCGTAAGTCTCCCGTTCAACCATGCTGGCCTTCTTTAGTCCTTTGTATGTACCTTGCTCCCTGCCTTTTTTGCAAGGCTGTTGTACATGCTTTTCTCTCTGTCTGGACCATTCTTTCTTTACTTTCATTTCATTTCACTTGGTAGTGCCTAGTCATCCCTCATACCTCAGCCGAAGTTTTGCATCCTTAGAGAATATGCTGACCTCCCACATTAAGGTAATAGCATCATACATTTCCCACACTTTGCAATTTACATTTATTCATGTGACTATAAGATTGTCTTTCTGTTCAGTGGCCTATAAACTTCATGAAGGTAAGGTCCATTTCTTATTTTCTTTTTTGGCTCATTGTTGAATCCGTAGGATCTAGCTCAGTGCCTGACATGTAAATTTGACTCATTAAATTTCCAAGTTAATGGTATTAAGGATTTCAGTTCATTGAGTTTTGTAATACAAGAATTTGAATGTGAATTTTTATCAAAATAGTGTTAAAATAGTAATACAGTTTGAGCATTCCTAATCCAAAATCTTGAAATCCAAAATGCTGCAAAATTCGAAACTTGTTTGAGCCCAACATGATGCTACAAGTACATAATTCCATACCCAACTTTATGTGATGAATCGAAGTCAGAATGCAGGTGTACAGCAGTTTCCCCAAGAGAAAAAAGACCTGCCTGCCCCCTTCAGCTGCCATATATCTTTTCCTCATACACCCAGATACACCTACGCAAGCATGCCCACAAAGGGCAATACAATGCCATGTGTATGTGTAAGAAATGACTGGTTATTAGTAGCATATAAATTCAGAGACAGGAATGATGGTGATGTCAAACAACCACGGACTGTCCACATGAATGGCTGAGATAGTGACACCTTTGCTTTTGGATGGTACAGTGTATACAAACTTTGTTTCATGCAAAAAGTTATTAAAAGTATTATATCAGTTTACCTTCAGGCTATGTGTATAAGGTGTATATGAAACATAAATGAATTTTGTGTTTACACTCGGGTCCCTTCCTGGAGATACCTCATTATGCATATGCAAATATTCCAAATGCCAAAAAAATCTGAAATCCAAAACACTTCTAGTCTCAAACATTTTGGAAAAGGGATAATCAACCTGTAATTAAATTTCATTTAGACTATTTCTTTCAAGTGTATGGAAATAAATTATTAGGCCGGGCACAGTGGCTCACGCCTGTAATCCCAGCACTTTGGGTGGCTGAGGTGAGTGAATCACTTGAGGTTGGGAGTTCAAGACCAGCCTGCCAACATGGTGAAACCCTGTCTCTACTAAAAAATACACATATACAGATTAGCTGGATGTGGTGGTCTGCACCTGTAATCCCAGCTACTTGGGAGTTTGAGGTGGAAGATCATTTGAACCTGGGAGGCAGAGGTTGCACTGAGCCGAGATCATGCCTCTGCACTCCAGCCTGGGTGACACAGCAAGACTCCGTCTCCAAAAAAAAAAAAAAAAAGTGTTAGTAGTAGTTATATAAAATATAGCACAGTATTCTTAGATTATTTTGTAATAGACTCTTTTATTTTTGGATGGTTTTAGTTTTACAGAATTACTGTGAAGATAGAATAGAGCTTCCCATACCCACTTTCACCTATTATAAGGTATTAGGCTGTGTGCGGTGGCTCATGCTGGTAATCCTAGCACTTTGGGAGGTCAAGGTGGGTGGATTACTTGAGCTCAGGAGTTGAAGACCAGCCTGGGCAACATGGTGAAACCCCATCTCTACCAAAAATACAAAAAATTAGCCAGGAGTGGTGGTGCTCATCTGTGGTCTCAACTACTTGGGAGGCTGAGGTGGGAGGATCACTTGAGTCCAGGAGGCGGAGGTTGCAGTGAGCAGAGATCATGACATGGTACTCCATCCTGGATGACAGAGTGAGACTCTATCTCAAAAACAAAAACATACTACATTAGCATAGTACATTTGTCACAATGAACCAATATTGACACAATTATTAAAGTCCATGTTTTATTCAGATTGCCTCACTTTTCCCCAATGTCTTTTTTTTTTTTTTTTTTTTTCTCTGTTCAAGGATCCCATCCAGGATAGCATATTACCTTTAGTGGTCACGTATCCTCTCGTTTTGACAGTTTCTCAGATTTCCTTGTTTTTCATGACAAGTTGATAGTTTTGAAGATTACTGCCTGGTCAGGTATTTTGTAGACTGTCCCTCAGTTGAGACTTGTCTGCTGTTTTTCTCATAATTTGACTGGGTGATATGTTTCTAGGAGGAAGATCTCTGAAGTAAAGTGCCATTCCCATCACATCATATCAAGAATACAGCCTTTTTTTTTTTTTTTTTTTTTTTTTTTTTCTGAGGTAGAGTCTCACTCTGTTGCCCAGGCTGGAGTGCAGTAATGCAATCTCGGCTCACTGCAACCTCTGCCTCCCGGGTTCAAGCGATTCTCCTGTCTCAGCCTCCCGAGTCGCTGAGACTACAGGCACATGCCACCATGCCTGGCTAATTTTTGTATTTTTAGTAGAGAGAGGTTTCACCGTGTTGGCCAGGCTGGTCTTGAACCTCCCGACCTCAGGTGATCCGTGCACTTCAGCCTCCCAAAGTGTTGGGATTACAGGTGTGAGCCACTGTACCCAGCCAAGAATACAAACTATTAATATGATAATGTCATTGATATTAACCTTGACTACTTGGCTTGAGATAATGTTCGTCAGTTTTGTCCACTGTAAAGTTACTCTTTTTCCCCCTTCCTTTTGTATATTGTACTTTTTAGAAGAAAGTCTCTCTGAAGCACACAACTGAGGAGTGGGGAATTATGCTCTACCTCTTTAAGGGTGGAGTGTCTACATAAATTTTTGAAACATTTTCTGTAAGGGTTTTTTGTCTGTTCTCCCCTTTCAGTCATTTATTTATATCAATCTGACTCATGGATATTTATTTTATACTTAAGGGTAAATCCAGTAGTACTTCATTTACTTTGTTGCTCAAATTGTTTCAGCTTTGGCCATTGGGAGCTCTTTTAGTTGGTTCCTGTATTCCTTTGACATACTCCTATCATTGTGAGACTTCTGTTCTTGTTTTGTTTTGTTTTGGTTTGTTTGTTTTTGAGCACTTTTAACTTTCTGGTATTACAAAATGCTGTAGGCTCACCTACCACAGGCCTAGAATCAGCCTTTTCTCCAAGGAGCACTAATTCCTTCTATTGGAGAGTAGTGTTGGAAACCAACATCTGGGCACTCCGTGTGCTCATTGCTACTGGAATGTCGTTGCTTCTAGGCCCTCCCAGTGGACAGAGTGAGGAAATATATGTGTGTGCACTAGCTTATGTATATACACATATCTATAAATATTTCTATATGTAACTATATATATGTTAAGCTATATTTTTAGATTATTTACTTTGAGCCTTTTTCATTAAAAAAAATTACCTGTGAATATTGAAGGGATTTATTTTATATGGTTTTGTGAATTTAGTAACAAAAAGTAACTCTCCAGTTATCCATTGCTAAGGGAGAAAAGCAGTTCAGATAATACCAAATAACAGGTAACCTGTTTGATCTTTGAATGAAATCAATTACAACAACAAAGAGATGACCACCTCTCTTGGTTCTTGGTTGGCTTCACTGCTAATGTTCTGGAACTCAGCCGTCTATGAAGAATGAGGCCACAGCATGCCGATAATTTGGAGTTAATTTACAGCTAGTTTTCTTTTCAGTGAGTAATTTAGTTTTGAGAGTCTTATTTTACTTCTCATTAGTTTCTCTGTAACACAGTCTGAGTGGGGAAATTAAAAAGACTTCTGCAAACAGTCAATTTTGTTACCTAAGAGTTGGCTATGGTGGTAGAGATAGGCATAGTTGAAAATCTGTTAGGTTAACTTTTAAATTGTTTATTATACATATAATTCAGAATTAACTATATTTTGTTAGGGCTTTCTACTTTTGAATTATCTAGACTGATGTGTTTATCTTTTTTTTTTTTTTTTTTTTGGAGACAGAGTCTCAATCTTTTGCCCAGGCTGGAGTGTAGTGTCACAGTCTCGGCTCACTGCAACCTCTGCCTCCCGGGTTAAGTGATCCTCCTACCTCAGCCTCCTGAGTCACTGGGACCACAGGTGTGTGCTACCTTGCCTGGCTAATTTTTGTTGTTTTTTTTTTTTATTAGAGATGGGATTTTGCCAGGTTGCCCAGGCTGATCTTGAACTCCTGGGCTCAAGTGATCCGCCGGCCTTGGCCTCCCAAAATGCTGGGATTACAGGCTTGAGCCATCATGCCTGGCTTGATGTGTTTATCTTATTAAGTAGCCTGAACTTAATTTATCAATATGTAAAAGAACTTGTAGATATTTAGCAAAATAGCTTTTACAGATACCAGATAGCTGTTAATATAAAGACAGAAAAATAATGTAAATTATTCTGTATTATCTTCTTTGGTTATTCTATTTATAAAAATAAATGTAATATACTTTCAGCATATTGTGTGGTCAGCCATTTTCAGTTCTTTTGCATTGGACAATAAGGAAAATGATTGGTTTTTCTTCTTGTTAGGAGAACTGTCATCATAGGAAACAAAATCATTTTAAATTGTTTTGACTGAAAACTTCTTTATTTTGGATATTTTCAACTCTGAACATATAGTTTTAAAATGGAGTCATGTATTGTAACTCAATTTTTTATTGTAAACAAGTCAGTTCAACTTGAAGATTAATATTCAGTTATGAAATCAAAACAACTCTTTTCCAGGTTTCAAGCAGTGTCATCTTGGTATAAACTCTGTTTTCTGAATATAAACCTGTTTTCATTGTAATTTCTAAAAATCCAGTAGGTTTCTGGATATTGTAAAGATGTGAATACAGATATAATTGTGCAAATTTCATAGTACTTTATTTGGAGGTGAGAATTTTGTTATGGTTTATAAAAGATATTTTCCTCTAGGACCTCAGGGCTGTTTTGGGACCTACAACTAAGTATGACCTCCAGCTGCTTCCATTCTTGATATTCGAAAGGTTAATAGTCTTTAGGTTAAATATAATGTGATATTATTCAACAGAAAGTATATGTTTTTCCTTTTTAACCTTGAACAAGTTCTGTATCTGATGTTTAGAAAGTATTTTAAAAGTTGTGGCAATATAAAATGTGTGGAAATTGTGGCTAAAGAATTAAAATAACTTGCAAAATAAACATTCTCATGGTAAAGAAAAAACTGATCTTACCATTCTCTTTCTATTTATCCGTGAATGAGAAAAGATGGGCATATTCCAATAGATTTCATCAAAAGTGAAAGAAACAGAGCCACTTAAAAAATTCTTTAGAATAATAACTGATCTCTGGAATATCAAGTCTAAAGAAACTAAGCAAAATCACTTCAAAGCAAGCCCAAGTTTTGCTAGTTTTTGCTCTCAGTGTTTTCTATTTACCTCTTTTATTGTCCTTGACTCACCAGTCAGAAGTTCTTGATCCTGTATATCATCATTCATAGTACTTTTCAAACTTTTTTTTTTTAACTAAAGTACCTTTAGAAAGAGTAATAACTCTTCAGACATTTCTTTGAAGACTCATATTTTATCGTAAAAATTCAGTAAATTTCTTTGAAGACTTACGTGTGTTTTTTTATTCAAGTGAATTTTGCTTTGGATTCCATCATATGTATTTTAGTGAAAAACAATGTAAATTCGTATTCCAGTGTAATGTGCCATGTTTATCTTGTCTGCTGTGGTTATATCTGCCCTCCTGTGTCTTGGGCATACCACTTCAGACCACCTGTTATATGAGTACCTGAATTTGAAAAGCTCACATTATGATTTGTGTTCAACAACACTCCTGCCATAAATCCTTTATCATTAGACTTCTGAATCTTTAAACTCAGTGTTGTCATGGAGACTCTGAAGGGGTTTTAGGGATCCTGGCAAATCTAATACCTCCTGCCCTCTCTTTCCTGGGTGCTAAGAAGACCTTAAATGCATTTAAGAGTGGTAGAGTGTAAAACTCTCCCTCACTAAAATTTGGAAAAGGATCTTATAAGATTTCCCTCTGTATAGATTTGGTCTATTCAGTATGTATATATAAAATATGATTTTGTAGTAAAATCAAAGCAACTACAAAGAGTTGGATGGATTTTAAACTTGAGGTGACAAATTCTAATTAATAATTCACTTTGTAGGTCTTTGGTTCTTACACTCTTTTGTTAGCAAATACCTCTGGCTCATTTATAGTAGAACCCCCAGAGATGACTTATGACATTTTGGCCTCCAATATGACTGGCCTGTGAGGGCTGAACATCAGTGGTGGTTTTGTAGTAGTAATTTATCACTCTGTTTTAAAGACAGCTTTCAAAGATAAGTGAATTCATATAAAAATTAGAAAATGTATAAGCTAAACAGCACAAATTGTAGGTCATAACTTCTTAAGTCTTGTTACCCCATGTTTTTGTTATCAAAGTTACAAACAAGAAGACCTTTAAGAAATAAATATGAGTGGATCAAGAGCACTTAAAGAATGAGCTGAGATAGCACCATTGGTACTCCAGCCTGGGCAAAAACAAAAATCCATCTCAAAAAAAAAAAAAAAAAAAATAATATATATTATTATATATATATATATTACATCAAATATCATAATACACATATCATATTTAGTACCTATCTCTGTAATTCACAGAAATTTGATTTATGTTTCTCTGTCTGCCTTATTTGGTCTTTTCCAGAGCTGAATGATAATGATGTACAGTAGTCTTCCCATAGTCTTGGGGGAGATGTTCCAAAACCCACATACCTGAAACTATAGATAGTCCCAAACTCTATATATACTAAGTTTTCCCCTATACATACATACCTATGATAAAGTTTAATTTGTAAATTAGGCACAATAAGAGATTAATAACAGTAATAATAAAATAGAGCAATTATAACATATTTTCTTAGTCTGTTTGAGTTGCTATAAAGGAATACCTGAGGCTGAGTAATTTATAAAGAAGAGAAGTTTATTTTCAGACCGTGGTTGACAGTTGATAACAAACTGTGGAAAACTAAAACATGGATAAAGGGAGGACCTACTATATTTTCCTCATTGGTGCTGTTTTATACAGGGGGTCAAATGATAACTCCTATTTCACGAGAAAGTAAAAGATAGCAAAAATGAACTGCCTTAACCTTCCATTTTCCGTGTTACTCTTCACTGTCTCTATAGGTTCCTTTTTCCTTTATTCTGGCCTCACTGGAAGAGATTTTCTCCTTTTATTTAAAGGATAATTCCTCTACCTTTGTTCAGAATTTCTTACTGTTTTTAAAAAAACTTTTAATCTAATTTTAGACTTGCATAAGAGCTGCAAATATAGTACAGAGTTCCTTTACATTCCTCACCCCATTTCCCCTAATGCTAACATCTTACATAACTAATATAATTATTACAAGTAGGAAATTCACATTGGCATAGTATTATTAAACTATAGCTCTTATTAGAGTGAAACCAAATTTTCAACTACTGTCCGTTTTCAGTCCCAGGGTCCTATATAGGAACCCACATTGAATTTAGCGATTTCTCCGTAGTCTCTTTTAAGTTTCTGACATTTTGCTTTTCTTTATGACTGTGACACTTTTGAAGAGTACTGATCAGTTATTTTTAGAATATCTCGCAGTTTGGGTTTGTCTGATGTTTTCTCATGACTGGAATGAGCCTATGAATTTTTGGCAAGAATACCACAAAAGTGATGTTGTGTCTTTCCTAGTGCATTGTATTGAGGAGTTTATGATATATGTCTTACTACTTACGATTACTTGATCACTTGATCACTTGAGTGTGCTGTTTTTACACTATGAAGTTACTATCCCTTTTTAGTTGGTAAGTATCTTGTTGGAGCTACACGGAGACTGTGTAAATCCTGTTTCTCCTCAAACTATTGCTCTCTAACTTTAGCATCTATCAAGTGGATCTTGTCTGCAGTGTTTGTGATATTTGCCTGATGTTGATTGTTTCCCACTTTGCTTCCTGTGTTAATTTACTTATTGTAGTCTATTGGGAAGAAGAGTTGTCCCTTTTCCTCCATTTACTTATCAGATTGTTTATATCAGTATGGACTCATTAATATTTTACTCCTTGTTTTTAATCTAGTACTATCATTTATTTTGTTGCTATATTTGTTCCAGCATTGGCTGTTATGGGCTCCTTCAGGTTGGCTCCTGTGTTCTTTCAGCAAACCCCCATCTGTTTTTGAAGTTTTCTTTGTTTTCCGACACCATGTCAGCATGTGGAAATTACTATGGTTCTTAGAGTCAGAATTATTACAAAATATATCGTGTATCCAGAGAAGTGTCACACCATCCTTAGCCTTGTTACACTGTTCCCATGCCTTTTTCCTTTCTCACCTGCCCGGGGTAGGTATCCTGTCTCTTCAGTTTCTCGTTTATCCTTCTGGTGTTTTGGGTTTCTTTTGCTTTTTCAGTAGAAATGTGTATTTTCTTATATCCCCCTTCATTCTTGCATGAACATAACATACTATAGGTATTTTTTTGCTTTTTTCAGACTTTGCTTTTTTAGCTAACACTGTGTCCTGGAAATCATTTCATATTATAGAGATTTTCCTCATTCTTTATTTCTCCCCACAGTTGCATAACTTGGATGTACCATAGTTTATTCAGTCACTTTCCTATGTGCCATATTCCTACCATAGGAAGGTAATTTAATATGGCACATCCAAGTTTCCAATATTTTACAATGACAAAGAATGCCGCAGTGTGTATTTGTCTTTGTATATTTGGAGGTATATTCCCAGGGTGGATTCCTTAAAGTGGAATTGTTGGGACCAAAAGTAAGTGTATATGCAATTTTGTTACGCATTACCAACACTCCCTTCAGAATGGTTGTACCAATTTGTATTCCCGTCAGCAGTGTATGTAAGTGCCTGTTTTCTTTACATCCTCACTAATGGAATGTTTTGTCATGTTTTAAAATTTCTGTGAGTCTAATAGATGAGAAATTGTATGTCAGTGTTGTTTTAATTGGCATTTCTCTAATTTTGAGTGAATTTGAGCAATTGTTATATATCTGAGGGCCCTTTTAATTTTGGTGAATTGACTGTGTCTTTTATCTTGTATCTGATTTTGGTCCTTTTTCCTTTGTTTTTTGTTTGTTTGTTTCCCATTTTAATGTTTACAATTTAATAATCTCTTGATGATTGCAGACAGGTATGGCTGTTTGATAGTATTCAGAAACATTACAGTGATGGTAGTTTTTTCAATTGGTGTGTAGTGCTCAACAATTATATATGAAATTGCTGTCAAACCAGTAAGACTGCATTTATGCATCCATCATTTTCAGGATTGTTGATAACCTGGGCATATTTCCCCAAATAACTTTACCTCCTTGCGTCACAAGGCCCAATTTGCTCACATTTACCTCAATGACAGTCTTTGTAATAACACCCAAAGTTGTATACAGTGGGAATGAGGGATTCTTCTTTATGCCAGGTATTGGTAGACAAAAGGTGGCTTTCAGTTCAGGATGTGTTACATGGGCTTTCTTGAAACGCAAGCCCATTGGCCTGATGAATCTTTCATATTTAGGTGGTTTTCTTGTAAAGCCATCTCCAGCAAAGCAGACTTCAGTAACCATCCTCTTCCATGCCTTCTTCTTTCTCTTTCCTGTTTGAATAACTTAATACTTCTGTTTCTCTCTGGGCACATACTTTGGGCAGAGGGACTTCCCATTTTCCCTCATTCTCTTTTTGTTTCTTTTTAATCATATTGGAAAGTACTTTAGCTCGAGATTGTCTCTCTGTCTAGCCGATAGGCAGGTACTGCTCCCTGTGGAGTCTTTTCATCATTCTTTTGTTTGATGTTTCTCTTTTCATGCATCTTGATAGTCTTTTTTATTTGTATTTTCTCAGCATGGTGCTGTTTATAATTAAGCTTAGCCTTCAGACCAATCATTTTCTTTGCCTTTTTTGAACATTCCATGAGCCTCTCAACTTTCCTTCTTTCTCTTTGTCTCATGGTAATCCAAATGTTATCTGCAGTGTTTACAGTGTAATTCAGTATATTCATTCTGTGGCATGGTGACGGCTGCAGAGTGACCAGAAGCAGCCCCTGGGGTGCAAAAATGCTCTCCTTTCCCTTTGTTTTTGAGAGTTCTTTATATATTAGCCTTTTATGGTGTATATTGCGAATATTTCATCTTAATTTGCTTTGCATGTACTGTGTGTGTTGTCCAATTAAAAAATTTTATGTAGTCAATATTTTCTTTTATTGTTTCTGGATTCTCCTTTCCCTATACACAACTTTAAGCAGAATTCATCCATTTGTTTTTTAGTACTTTCTCTGGTTTCATGTTTTATATCTAGATTCCTAATCCATTTGGAGTTTATTCTGGAGTATGATATGAGATAGAGATGAAGTTTTATATTTTCCAAATGGATACCTAGTTTTCCTGGCACCATTTATTGAAAAGTCCATCTGTACTTTAGTGATTTGAGATGCCACCTTTGTTATTTACTAAATTTCTGGGTATATTTGGGTCTAATTCTAGACTTCTTAAATTCTGCTGGTCTATTTATGTCTAGTCCCACACTGCTTTAATTATAGATGATTTTTGGTGTTGTAGTGTTTGATAAAGGTGGTCTACTTGTGGTTTTCTTTTTTCAATGTTTTCCTACCTATTCTTGCATGTTTGATTTTCCATATCAACTTGAATATCAGCTTTCCAAACTTTACAGAATAGCTGGTTAGTATTTTCATTGTATTGTCTCGAATTTATAAAGTAAGGGAGAAATGTCATCTTTCTAATGTTGTCATCCTGTCTAAGAATGGGGTTGTCTTTCTGTTTGCTCAGGTGTTCTTCAGTGTCTTTCAGTGGTGCTGAAATTTTCCTTGTGTGGTTTTTACACATTGTTTAGTTTGTTCCTAAGTATTTAATCTTTTTGTTGCTACTATAAATGGGATTTTCTCTGCCATTATTTTCCCTGATTATTGTTTTTGTATAGGAGAACTATTTTTTGTATGTTAATTTATTATCTTGCTACTTCATTGAATCTTATTTTTGAGTTAATTTTATTATTGATTCTTCAAGGGCTTTTAGGCTACCATTATATCATCCACAAATAAAGATAGTTTTACTTTCTCCTTACCTATTATTCCTCTGATTGATTTTTCTTAACTAGTTGATTTGGCTAATACCTCTAGTATGATGTTGAATAGTAGTAGAAATGGCTGGGCGTGGTGGCTTACGCCTGTAATCCTAGCACTTTGGGAGGCTGAGGCGGGTGGATCACCTGAAGTCAGGAGTTTAAGACCAGCCTGGCCAACATGGTGAAACCCTGTCTCTACAAAAAATTAGCTGGGCGTGGTGGCAGGCACCTGTAATTCCAGCTACTCTGGGTGGTTGGGGGCGGGTGTTGAGGCAGGAGAATCGCTTGAACCCAGGAGGTGGAGGTTGCAGTGAGCCAAGATCGCGCTACTGCACTCCAGCCTGGGCGACAGAGCGAGACACCGTCTCAGAAAACAATAATAGTAGTAGAAATGGTGGGCATCTTTGCCTTTTTCCTAATCTTAGTGGAAATGCCTTTGTTATTTCTTTATTAAATAATTTAATGGTTGTAGGACTAAAATGTATATATTTTATCATTTTGAGAAATTACCTCTTAATTCTTGTTTCTTTGAGTGTTGGGTTTCAAATGGGTGTTGAATTTTGTCACATACACTCCATCTCAGTGGTGTGGAGAAAATTGTATGTTTGCTACCTGCCTTAGATTTATGAATACGGTATGTACTGATAGATTTTCTAATTGAACCAATCCTTTACCTCTAGGATAAGTCCCATTTGGTCATGTTGTATTATTTTCTTAATTGTTACATTCTGTTAGCAAACAGTAAAATCGTTCCCTCCAGTGTATTTCTAGAGTAAAAATTTGTTTCTTTGCATTATTGTAGCTAAAATGGTGTCTTGGTACTTATTTGTGTGTGTATTTATCTCTGTGATTGGATTCAGAGTGCTTTTAGAACCGGAACTAGAGTTTACTTTTTATTACCCTTAGTGCCTAGCAGAATTCTTCATATGTAGTTGGTATCATCTAAATTTTACTGAATAAAAATAGAAGCAGAAATAGCACATTAAACTTTTCTTGAATGAAATTTGAGTATCATGTTTCACTTAGCGAACAGTCACATCAGTCCTAAAGAGCACTACCACCACATGAAGGTGGGGAGATCTGAGTTCCGGTCTGGAACTTTGTTTTACTTAGGTCACAAAAACTAACATTTTGGCATCAGACATCACAGTTTTTTCATCTGTCAAATCAAGTTGGTGGTCTGATCTATAAAAATCTGTTTCATATCTGAATGATCTTATGAAATTAATTTTACTTTTGCAGTGTGCATTTTACATTTTGCCAGATAATCTTTCTGAATTTTATTTCTTTAGAATGGTTTGCCTGTTGTATTGAATAGATATATATATGATTGTAGCAAATTACATATGAAAAGTATGTAATTCAAATATATGTATATAATTCAAATATACATATGAAAAGCAAATTCTGAATACAAATAAATTAGTTATTATTTTCCCCGTTTTTTTAGTTGGACAAATTTAAGCTTCAGAGATGGTGACTGATTTAGAGGAATTAGTAAGACTGGAGCACAACATGGGGTTTTCTGACTCCAGTTGCAGTGTTTCTGTGCCAATCTGCCATCTGTTTATGTGACACAGTACTAGGCACAGTGTTTCTTCAACTAAGCCAAGCTACTGTGATTCAGTGTGATAAGTTCTAATGTAGGATTTAGAGCTGGATTATTTATGTTTAGTCCAAAAATCAAAGACGAATTCTTTGCACAATAAGTATTCCTTGCGGGGGATTCAGGATTCCTTATGATTTAAAATAGCTTGAGTGTTTAACATTTGGCAAAGCAGTGTTGTAGTTACAGGTAATCGTGAGAAGCTAGAGAATTGTGTATACTGTACATATCTTAGTTCATGGATTTGATTTTTTAGGATCAGATCTCTTAATCTATCCTGCTGAGAGATGATCCGGGGAAGACTGTGCATGTGTGTTCTAGGAAAGATTAACAGCCTAGCCAATGATGGGATTCATAAAAATAAATGAAAGTATTCTGTTTGTGGTTTACCTTTTTGAGTTTTGTCTTTGTAATTGTCACTCTGATAGATGCTAAACTATAAATTTCCTGCTCAATAGGAAGTTAGTCTAGATGACAGTGATCTGAAGGAAACTACTGCCAAGCAATTCATTGTTCAAATTTGTCTGGAAATTAACATTAAAATCCATGTTATGCATTCCTTGTGTTTTTAGCCATATCCACCTGTGCAGCTTTCATAGGGAACATTCTTATTAAATTTAAAAAAAGAACAGGTACGTGAGTATAAGCTGAATTTATCCTCCAATTTAAAAGCATTGAGTTTACAGTTAGCAAAAATACAGTTTAGGAATATTTTATGACTTTAAAATTCCCGACTCATTAGTATTCTACTAATTTAAACCTGTGTCTTTAAAACTTAGGGGTCAGATTTGTTTACAAGAAGAACAGTAGCCTAATAGGCAACATTCATTGAGGGCCTATTTAGTGTCAGGCATTGTACTAGGTTTTACATATATCATCTCATTTAATGCTATAATAACCCTGTTGATGTTTTCTCCCATTTTATAGATTAGGCAACTAAGACTTGGAAAGGTCAACATAGCTCTTAAGGAGCAGAGCTATGATTTGAGCCTAAATGAAAGAAAAGATGAGTAAATTTAGGAAACTGTATAGAAAAAAACTATTTAAAAATAGAAGCAAGAAATTGGGGAAACAAGCAAATTAGGTATATTTTTATAACAGTGACTAAAGAAGCAAAGAAATTGCATTAGGTATTTATAAGTTTATCCTGAGATTGTAGTCTTCATTCTACTTTTCTGTCTGCCCTTCAATATAGTAACACTAAAACATATACCTATTTCTAATATTTGAGGAAAATATACAGATATTTGCACTCTTCTTTTGTGTAACTCAGACATCTGTAAAGTGAATTGAGTACAGATCCTGCATCCAAGGTCGTATTGTTTAATAGAGGACATTTAAATGAAATAAAGTACAGAATAATAATTCCTTTAGAGTGGTACAAGTCAAGCATTGTGGCAGTTCAGAGGAGTAGCAGCCAGGAATATCAGTGAAGGTGCTGTTTATTCTGAAGTGTTATAGCGTGGGTAGAATTTGAACTACTTGAGCAAAAGCACAAAGAACATTGAGAAATATGTATGGAGAAGAGTAAGTTTGACTTCATAGGGTATCTGAAGAAGCATGATTGGCAGAAAGAAAACAGGTCAGACCATAGGAAGGATTCTGAGTGTCAAGCTGAGGAGTCAGCTTTTATGTTGTAGACACATGGGGGTGGGAGACACACCATGTTAAAGATACATGTAACTTATTTTATAATGTAATGTAAACTAGTGTTTACTGCTGTAAAGCATAAGGGGCTAGAGCGATGAAGAGTGCTAATTGACATAGATTGGTCAATGATAGCCCTTCTGAGGAGTTGATGTTTGAGCAGAAACCTAAATGAGGTGAGGAAGAGAATCATGTGAAAATCCAGGAGTAAGACCTTTCCAGACAAGGAGCAAGAGCAAAAATACTAGTAAGATTGGTGTGTTTGAGGAACAGTGGAGAGGGCTCTGTGGGTAGAACTGCCTGTCAGGAAAGGTGAAAAGGAATGTGGTTCAAGAAGTAGCTAGCAGCTAGGTTGGTTTTCCCTAGAGTAAATGAATTTCTGTATACTCATCTATGTTCAGTAATTATCCGGATTTCACCGTATTTGCCTTATTCATTCATTTATAATAATAGGCTTGAGAATCACCTTCCTACTGAGGCCGTGAAATTGCCGAGATAGATAGAAGAAAGAAAGAAACACCAAGGCTGCGGATAGTAACCTTTGTAATCATATTTCAAATCTGTCTTGATTGTGGTCTGTTTTAGAAAAGTACGCTTAGGGTACCCATGGTGACAAAGTTACAAAAAGTAATTGTGCTGGTAAATACTAGTGTTATTGGAACTACTTCAACATTTGTTCTATTAGTCTTGAGGTGAAATCAGTGTACTATAATTTTACATTTGATTTTCACAACAGCTGTGTTATATACAGATGAGGTTAAAAATCTCATTTTATAAACGAGGAAACAAAGTTACAGAAGTAAAGTGAGATGCAAAGGATAAAAAGAGACAGAGCTGGACCTTAAGTCTATGTCTCTTAATATGTTGGTTAGTTCTGCAATTTCATGAAGTAGGCTTATTCACCTAATAGTTTTGAACCATGTTGAATTACCACTTTGTAATAAATACATTAACCACTTTTCAAAGGCTATATTTTTACTAATACAGAAGGAAATTCCAAAACTATTTGAATTATGAATTTAATAGAATTACTTTCTTTTCATAGGCAAAATCTGAATAATTTCATCTGACACAGAAGACATTTGTGCTTTTTGGTATTGGAACAAAATATGGTCTCTCTCGAGATGCATAATTAGTCCACTAAGCACTGTAGCCTTCATTGTCTGAGGCCATAACTAAAGCAGTTAGAATTGAATTAGCTTTGTGTCCGTCTTTTCTTCTTTCACTTTCTTTACTTTCTTCATTGGTTTGCCTAGAATTGACTGAACTTAAGAATTTGATCCTTTAAATAGGAAGAAAATATAACTACTTGATAACAGAACAAAATAGTTACTTGACATATGTAGTTAATAACCTGAACATTGGAAATATTTCACAGTACTTGTTATTGCATTTTCAAATAACTTTAAGAAATAGTAGATTTAAGAAACAGCTAGAAAATTTTAATTATTATACTACTTTGTTTTGTTTGCTCAGTGGTAAACTGGATTAAAGAGCAATGTAAATGTGTTTTAGAAAATATACTGTCTTATGTAGTTCCACAAATTTAACTAAGGCTAAGGCAAGTTATTTTAGATCCTTTCTAGAAAGTTTCTATGTTGTTTCTAAGCATTTTAGAAATTATGTTTTACTGTGAATAATATAATGAATTGAATAGCAGGAAACTTATTTCTAGTGTGCCTTTCTGTTGCGTTATTAAGATAGTGTTTTAGTCTTTGGATGACTCTTATTTTCCTTATGGTATTAGCCTATAAATGCTAAATTGTCAAATGTAAAGCTATTTATGTTAGTGTCAAAGTGTATTTTCAGGATTTGAAAAACGTAAGTAGCATGAGAAAAAAAGTACATTAACTTTTAAATTTTAGCCCTAAGTCTTGGGCAGCTACAGAAAGGGCTATAGACTAGGGGTTGAATTGTCAGGGAGGAGACTTACTGTGTATCCTCAGGGTAAAGATGAAGTTAGTGGAGATTTGTCCACTGTCCAAATTGGCCAGTATAAAGAAAGGAGGGGGACAGTATGGTATGAGAAGCAGCTAGAGAAGTAGGTAGAGGTCAGACTGTAAGCAGTTTTATGAGCCACCTTACCGTGATTGCAGTACTGAGAAAGTTTGCTGGAGTGCTATTTGTTCCACCAAAGGAATGCAGGGGGGAAGCTATTCTCCCCCAGTGCGATTGAAATAGGTTACATTTATGACATTGAGGTGAATGAATAATAAAAGACCCATAGGGCCTGCCAATCTAAGAGGCAATTTACAGAATTTCTCACCCTTGACATGACTGACATATTTGGGTAATTTTTTATTTTGGGGAATTGTCTTAAACAGCATTGTACAGTGTTTTCCAGCGTCTCTGGCCTCTGCCTTCAAAATGCCAGCAGGGCACCATTCCCAGCTATAACAACCAGACATTGCTAAATTTTGGGTGGTGGGGAGGTGGTATCAAAATCCACCCTCCACCTCCCCAATTTGAAAACCACTGAGTTGTCAGGATCAATGATAACGTGTGCATATTTTCGGGCAGTTGATGCCATTTTCAAAAACACACTTGTTATCCTGGCACTCCTGATTCCAGGTGTCCTAGTTTAATTCTGCAACTGCCAACTGCTAGGAGTAGAGGTTCCTGGATGCAGCTGTCTCTAAGGCTGTGATATTAACAGAAGACAGCCCTAATGATATAAATGGAGGTTAATGCATCAATCTGCAGTTGTTGGAAGTGAAGGGTCAGAGTAAATTAAGATGGGTGCTACTCTTAACTGCTCATGATAATATGGAGATAAAAGAAACAACAGTACAAGTTGTCAATATCAAGAAAGAAAGCAGTGTGTAAGATTCCTGTAAAGGTCTGAATGTGTGTGTATGTATATATAGGTTGGGAGGGCCCGTTCGTGTATTTCAGTCACTCTAGGAGAGGCAGAGTGATATACAGATTAAAAACTCAAACCAGATTGCCAGGTTTGAATCCCCAGATCATCACTTGCTTGCTGTGTGTCATTAAGCAAATTTCCTAATCTTTCTGTTTTCTTACGTGTGAAGAGTATTGGTGTGAAATAGGAATAATTATGGTACCTAGGTTAGAGATTTGTTGTGAGATTAAATGAGATAATGCACATAAAGTGAGTAGAATTAAATCAGTTAATATGTGAAATTAATGTGAAAAACATAGAGTAGTTCCTGATGTATGGTGAGTACCCATTAAATGCTAGCTCTTACTGTTGTAGAGCTTCATTTGCAAGTGGATACATTATTTAAATTAGTTAATTTCCTTAACCTTTTTAGGCTGCAGTCTCCTCATCTGTAAAATTGGGAAAATCATGTTTACCTCACTAGGATAGTTGTGAAGGCTAAATGGAATGATTTATGTAATGTGCTTAGCACAGTGCCTGGCATATAGGAAACTCTCAATAAAGGCCAGATTTTTAGTGATTAACGTTAGGATTCGAGTAGGGAACTGTGAAGGTATCAAACAAATTTTATAGCATTCTGACATTCTAAAAACTTGCTGGGCCATTTCAGAGTTATCACCTCATACTCAAAAGCATTCATAAAGCTATTGGAAGACCATTTTCCATTTATCTACTTCCTGATTGTAAATCTGATGTCAAGGTCTTATGTTGTAAGCACATGAAACCAGTTCCAACTCATTTACTCTGAAAAAGGATTTACCAAGAGGCTATGAGGCAGTGTATAGAATTGTCTGGAGCATTGGAAAACCAGAATCCAGGCCCACATATCTAGGAATATTGATCTAAATAATGGTGGTCCAGTGTCGACACCATTGCTTAACACTGGATTTGGCACTGCCAGTACCTCTAGCTCTGGTGACTGAATGCTGCCATTATGGTCACTTCTGACCTAAAAATTTGATCTTGCTGGTTATTGTTGCCCCCTAATGAGTTCTTTGATATCTTTCTTCTTAACCCTAGTTTCTGATTCTATGTCTGGGGCAAGTGGACTTTGATTTGGCAGAGCCTAGGTCCTGATGGCAGTGCCCTAGAGCTTGGGAAAGAGTAGTATTAATGTAACTGAATATAGCACTCATATGTCAAGCACTCTTCTAAATACTGTATGTTTTTATTTTATGCCACAACAATGCTATGAGATAGGTATTATTACCATCTTACAGAATAAGAAAGAGTGCTTTAGGAACTTGCCTGCGGTTCACAGCTAGTGGAGGAACCATGAATTGAACACAAACAATCTGACTTCAGATATTTGCTTGAATGTCTGGTATTTTGAACTTTTATGTAATCCAAGGCAGGCTCTGCCCTTTCCCGAGCCTCACAATGTGGAGGCTTTCCCCAACTTTGGTTGTGGCCTGGGGCTGGGCAGCCAAAAATAAGGAAATATACATCTTACTTGGCTAAAGTCTGACTTGGCAAACCAGTTATGCCTTTATTGCTATTTTAAATGATCTAAAATGAGAAACAGAGGGATTTTTTTTCTTCATTATTGCATTTTATGTTCTGCCACTCTTCAGATATTTGCCTTTCTTTAGATATTCTCCTTGAGGCAGTACTTCTAATTTTCAGACTCTGGATCAAACAGGGAAAATAGGTTTGTAAATGACACTTAGAACTATGCAGTCATTTTTCTAGTGAGAGAGTATTGGTGTACTTTATTTTTTGTGGGCAGGACACTTTTTGGAAAATGACAAACTTCTTTTGCTGCTGGGTTACTGATTAGTTCCTCTTTGTAGGTGGGCACTATGGTCAGGGTCACACACACCTCCCCCCACCAGACTGCTATGGTATGGTTGCTCTTTGGGTGGATTGGGGCCTGCAGGAAAATAGGTCCTCTGCCATTAGAGATGATAAAATGTAATTTTTATCTTTTTTTCAAAATCAACAGTTTATTGAGGTAAAATTTACTTATAAGTGTATTTATTTAAAATGTGCAGTCTCATGAGTGTTGACACATATGTAAACTTGACAAACCACAGTCACAATCAAGACACAGAATGTTTCCATCACCATAGAGTTAGTTTCTTGTGTCCCTTTTCAGTCAGTTCTCCCCTACATTACTCGTCTCACAGGCAACCACTGATCTCTCATAACAAATTAGTTTTGTATGTTCTAAAATTCTATATACCTGGAATCATAGTAGTACGTATTCTTTTTGTGCCTGGCTTTTTTTTTTTCTTTTTTTTAGCTCAATGTAAGTTTTTTTTTTTTTTTTTTTTTTTTTTTTTTTTTGCGGGCAGGGTCTCACTCTGACACCCATGCTGGAATGCAGTGGCAGAATCATAGCTCACTGTAACCTTGAACTCTCAGGCTCAAGCAATCCTCCCATCTCAACCTGCTGAGTAGCTAGGACTAACAGGCATGTACCGGCACACCAGGCTAATACAAAAATTTTTTTTTAGAGAGCATCTCGCTGTGTTGCCCAGTTTGATGTCAAACTCATGTTTTGAAATTAATCAAGAGTTGTTGCATGCGTCAGTAGTTCATTCCTTTTGTATTGCTGAGGAATATTTCATTGTATGGATGTACCACAATTTGTTTATTCATTAACCTAGTGATGGACTTTTTTTTTTTTTTTTTTCTAGTTTTTGGTTCTTATAAGTAAAACTGCTAGGAGTACATATCTACAAGTCAGGACATTTATTTTAATTTCTCTTTGGTGAGTGTTTTTTGTATAGAATGGCTAAGTCATATAGTCAAGTATATATTTACCTTTACAAGAAATTGCTAAACAGTTGTCCAAAGTGAAGTACTTTTTTACATTTCCTACATTCATGTATGCAAGTTCCAGTTGCCCTTCACTAACATTTGGTATTATAGTCATCTTTACTTGAGCCGTTATAGTGGTTATGTAGTGGTTTCTTATTGTGGTTTTAATTTTCATTTCCTTGATGACTAATGATGTTGAGCATCTTTTAATGTACTTACTTGCCATTCCTCTACTTTCATTTGTGAAGTGTTCTGTTAAGTTTTGGCCATTTTTCATTTGTGTTTTCTTACTATTGAATTGCAAGAGTTATTTATATATCTTTACTATCAGTCATTTGTCACATATAGATATCGTAACTGATTTTCTCCTAGTCTGTGGTTCACCTTTTCGGTTTTTTTGATGGTGTCTTTTCAAAAGAGGTTTTTAGTTTTAACGAGGTCCAGAGTATCAGCATTTTTCTTTTCTTGTTTTGCTTTTGTGTCCAAGAAATTTTGCTTGCCCACAGTCATGACTCAGTACTGTTCCTCCCCAAGATAACCACTATTTTGCCTATATCATCAACATTACTGGTTTTCTTTTTGAATTGGATCATATAGTATGTACTCTTTGGTTCTGGTTTTATTTGCTGAACATTATGTCTGTGAAGTTTTTTCCTTTTTTTTTTTTGTAGCCGTAGTTTGTTATGTTTTATTGCTGTGTGGTAGTTCATTGTATGACTGTACCACAGTTTATTTGATAGACATTTGGATTATTTCCAGGTTTTGGCTGTTATAAGTAAAACTGCTATGAATATTCTTGTACTTGCCTTTTAATGAACATGTGCATTTATATTTCTTGGGTATATTTCCTAGGAGTGGAATTGCTGGGTTATAGGATAGTTGTATGTTTAGCTCAGAGTACTGCCAAATAGTTTTCCAAAGTGATTTTTACCAACTTTTACTTGTACCAGCAACGTATAAGAGTCTAGTTGCTCCACATACTGACTGCTACTTGGTTTTGTCAGTCTTTCTAGTTTTGGCCATTCTAATGGGTATATAATGGTATCTTGTGGTTTTAATCTGCATGACAAGTTGAGCTCCTTCCCAATACTAAGGTTTTCTGTGTGTTTTACAAAGTGGGGCCGGGCATGGTGGCTCATGCCTGTAATCCCAGCACTTTGGGAGGCCGAGGCAGGCAGAATCACCTGAGGTTGGGAGTTCAAAACCAACTTGACCAATATGGTGAAACCCTGTCTCTACTAAAAATACAAAAATTAGCCAGGCTGTGGTGGCGTGTGCCTGTACTCCCAGCTTCTCAGGAGGCTGAGGCAGGAGAATCGCTTGAACCTGGGAGGTGGAGATTTTAGTGAGCAGAGATTGTACCACTGCACTCCAGCCTGGGCGACAGAGGAAGACCCTGTCTCAAAAAAAAAAAAAAAAAAAGTGGCAAGGGTTGTAGCGTGTAAACACAGGTCCTTAAATAATAGTAGGTGTTCTTGGGTTTTTGTATAAATACAACAGATATTTGTATAGCTAATTTTGCTGTATTAACCTTCCTCTCTTGTATAGGGCATGCTTATAGCACTGGTTCTGCCTGGTTGCACATTAGAATCACCTGGTGAGCTTTTAAAACTATTTCAAAAGCATACTCGCCATCTATATGGGTCCTGACTTGTAGATGTGTATTCATAGCAGCTTTACTTATAAGAACCCAAAACTAAAAAAGTCCATCATTAGGTTAATGAATAAAGAAATTGTGGTATATACATACAATGAAATATTCCTCAGCAGTACAAAAGGAATGAACTACTGATGCATGCAACAACTCTTGATTAATTCAAAAGATTAAAATTATGGTATCTGTGGAAAGGCAGAAAGCTCCCCTGATAGTTCTAAGATGCAGAGGGTTGATAATCATTGGCATATACGAATGAAATATTCCGTTGCTTCTCAAGAGGGCTTGCTGTACCCTTTAGGAATGAAGCACCAACTATAAAATCTTTATTAGATATGTGTCATGTTAATTTATCCCCAACTTTGACCATTTCAAGAAGCTAGTTCCCAGCCTTCCCTTTTTTGGTTGTACAGTATACTGGCTCTCTAGGTAAGTTCTATGCTCATGTTTTTAATTTTGCATTACTCTTCATGTTACAAGGCTAATTCTGCTTTTAAAGTACATTCTACATACAACTCCAGAAAATCACCTATTATAAATGCACTCTTTCTGTTAGCACTAGAGCAGTAGTCAAGGTCACGTAAGAGTGTTTGCTCAACTTTGATCTTCTCCTCTAACATGATTGTGGATTTAGAATGTACTTGAACGTAACAAGGAACAACACCAAAAAAGGCACGTGATTTGATTGAGGCTTTATAAAATAAAAAATGAATAAAATGTGTTCAGCTTTTTGTTTATGAATATAATAGTGAATGAATCTAACCTTCTGTTGGTATACAGGTTTGGTACATGACGATGCTTTTAGATCATCTCCAAAAAAGTAACATCATTATTGGAATGTGACATCCATATATATTGGATTTTTAAAGATTGTTTCCAAAGATTCAGCTGTACAAGGTGTGTGCCTAATACTTTTCTAACTTGGAAATAATTCACTGGTGGCTAAAGCTGGCTTGTAATGCCTGCAAAAACTGATTGGTAAATTTTCAAGAATTTGTAAGCCAACTGTTAAACACAGCCATTATTTTAAAAATTATGTAAAGTTATTATTAAATACATATATTAAAAATAAAAGTAATATATCAAACTTACTAGTTCCTAAATATATTACTGTCTTTTACTATTATCTGTTCTCTTAAAGTTGTGTCTGTGGTGTTTCCATGGTAGAAATACAATATGATGTTGTGCTGCTATATATCTCTTTCTACTGTAAGATGGTGTGTTGGCCGGGTACGTTGGCTCACACCTGTAATCCCATGGGAGGCCGAGCAGGTGAGATCATGAGGTGAGGAGATCGAGACCATCCTGGGCTAATACGGTGAAACCCCGTCTCTACTTAAAAATACAAAAAAAAAAAAAAAAAAAAAAATTAGCCGGGCTTGGTGGCAGGCACCTGTAGTCCCAGCTACTCGGGAGGCTGATGGCAAGAGGAATGGCGTGAACCCAGGAGGTGGAGCTTGCAGGGCAGTGAGGCCGAGATTTGGCACCACTGCACTCCAAGCCTGGGCTGCAGAGCGAGACTCTGCTCTCAAAAAAAAAAAAAGATGATGCTATTCCATATCTCTTCCTACTATATGATAGTGTGCTGCTGCATATCTCTTCCTACTGTATGGTAGTGTGCTGTGCATATCTCTGCTATCTGATACTGTGCTGCTGCATATCTCTTCCTACTGTATGATGGTGTGCTGTGCGCATATCTCTTTCTACTGTGTGATGGTGTGCTGTGCATATCTCTGCTGTATGATATTGTGCTGCTGCATATCTCTTTCTACTGTATGATAGTGTGCTGTGCGCATATCTCTTTCTACTGTATGATGGTGTGCTATTGCATATCTCTTTTTCCTGCCTCTGGATTCAGTGAGGTCATGTTTGAAGCTTGAAATTGGCCACTGTAGGAGTATTGGCACTATGGAAATGGACAACAGCCACACACTAAGGTTAAGCCTTTTTTTCTTTTTTTTTTAGTTTGGAAAACTGGTTGTTAAACATTTACTAGCACACCACTGGAGACATTGTTCTTTATTCAGTGAATGCCTACTGTGTGCTGGCTACCCTTCATTAGTGCTTTGAATAAATCTTTACTTGATTTCCTCAAGTATCCAATATGTTTCTTAATATTATAGATGAGAAAAATAAGATTAAGTAATGAGGATCAGAAAGCAGCTGTTATATTGTACAGCTGGGATTTTAACCCAAGTCTCTTGTATTCCAAAGTCCTTATCCTTCTCTTTATAGTGTGTGGTCTCTCTGAGGCTTTGGAATAAGTTTTATAAGAGAGAGAGCATTTGAGCTGAGCCCTAAGTTATGGGCAGGATCTTACTAGATATTGAAGTTGGAAGAATATTTCAGGCATTGTGAGCAATTTCAGCAAATGTTTATAGATATCAAAGTACATTTCATGTTCCAGAAATGATAAGTAGTAGATTCAGTAATAGAGGATATCTAGAAGAGTAAAGTTAAAAGAAGTAAAACCCGCAAGGTTGATTGGAACCTGTTGTGAAGGACCTTAAATAGCATGAACCTTAGAACAAGAGAGATTCTGTTTTTATTCCTAAAGGACATAATTATTTCCCAAAGCCTTCTGTATAATTATTTTGGTTGTCTAATTTGAATTTAAATTCAATTTCAATTTTAAGCATGAGTGAGGTATCATGGATATTTTTTGTCCAGGGAGATAACATGGAGCTTTTGGTTTGGGGTCTTATTCTACTGATTTGTATTTTGGCTGTTAATTTTCAGTACTATAATTAATGGTTAGTAAATGGTGTTTCCCAAAATGGGTCATTCTTTGTAGGGAAGAAAATGAATAGATAATAGTTGCAGTGTTTGCATATCTTTTGGCAAATGAGTATTCTTATTACCTACTTTATGGCATAAAGTAGTATTGGTTTATCATTGTATTTCTCATTTTCAGAATATCTGTTTTTTAATTTGAGGTCACAGACCCGAAACAGTACATAGTTCCATTGCTGTAATTTTCTCTGCTATATTGGCATCATGAACCATTTACTCCCCTTACTGCCAGAATCTTTTTTGCACTATCTTCTGCCTTTTGTTGATGTTGTTGTTTTGAGATGAGGTCTTGCTCCATCAGCCAGGCAGGAGTGCGGTGGCACGATCACAGCTCGCAGCAACCTTGACCTCCCTGGGTTAAGCAGTCCTTCCACCTCAGCCTCCTGAGTAGGTGGGACCACAGGCACATGCCACCAAGCCAGGCTAATTAAAACAAACAAACAAAAAATGTACAGACAGGGTCTCCCTATGTTGCCCAGGCTGGTCTCATTATTCCTGGGCTCAGGCCATTCTCCCACCTGGCCTCCCAAAGTGCTGGGATTGTAGGTGTGAGCCGCCCCGCCTGGCCTTCTCTGCCTTTTAATGTTCCACAGGATTCTTCTCTTGAGTTCTTTTGTTATTCTTAACAGTTAATGCCATCCACATCCCTACAGTGATAATTTCCAGGTTTATGTCTTCAACCTGGAACTCTGGACTTGCATTTTGAAATTCCCAATGAACCAGTGGACTTGGATACCCCACAAACATTCTCAAATTCAGAATGTCTACAACTAGACTCAATCTCTGGCCTTTCCAAGCCAAATAAACCTCTTGCTTTCCTTATTTTGGTGAGTGACATGTATATCTTTCCAGTTGCCCAAGCCATAAATTGGAGGATGGTGAGAAGAGGTAGGTCATTCTAGATTCCTCCTCCTTTTTCATTTCCACAATCCAGTTACTCTGTAAATCTCTTATTTCTGCTTCCTTAATATCTGTTGAATCCACCTTTTTTCATTCCCACAACTTTGATTCCAGTTGTTATGATCTATTGACTATATTGTAAAATAGTCTTTCAGATAGCTTTTTTGTCTTCAGTCTGTGATGCTTTCCTTCAGTCTAGCCTCCCACCAGGCTGTTTAAAATACTGTCAGCCCTCCCTATCCATGAGTTCTAATCCATGGATTCAGCCAACCTTGGATTGAAAATATTTGAGGAGGAAAAACAATAAAAAGGAATACAGTGTAACAATTATTTATATAGCATTTACATTGAATTGGGCATTACAAATAATTTAGTGATGATTTAAAGTGTACAGGAGGATATGCATAGGTTATATCCAAACACTGCATCATTTTATATAAGGGCCCTGAGCATCTGTAGAATTTTGTATCCATGGGATGGGGAATGGGGGCTGGGGAGTCCTGGAACCAGTCCCCCACGGATACCAAGGGATGACTGTAAATTGATCAGATTCCTCTTGCTTTCTTATTCCTTTCAGTTTTTTGTTTGTTTTGTACTTCTCTCCTCTGCATTTTCCTCTCCTCCTCTTTTCCTGCCTTTTCATTTATTATTTGATAATCTGAATATTTTAATGTTGATTATTTGAATATTTTATTTGAATTCCATTTTATTTTCTGATTACTTTTAGCTGTACTTCTTTGCATTATACTTTTAGTGGTTGCCATAAGGATTACATTATATATCCTGAAATTTTGTAGTCCACTTACAAGTAATAATGCACTGCCTCACTTGAAATATAGAAATCCTACAGCCTTTTAGGTCCATATTTTCCTTACCTTTCCCCTGTTCTTTGATAATAATTGTTACTTTATGTGTTATATCTTGATACATATTAAGCCCCAGAAGATAATCTTATAACATTTTTTTCAAGCATTTATGTGGATTATAAATAAATTGAGAGGAAAGGGCAAAAGGAAAAAATAGAGTTATTTTTTGTATTTACTATTATTTACCATTTCACTTCTTCCTCCTTCTTCTCTGAAAATCCATCTTTCTCTCTGGTTTCATTTCCCTTCAGCCTGAAGAACTTCCGTTAGTATTTCTTGTAATGTAAGTCAAGTGATGAATTCTTTTGGTTTTGTCCAAGAATATCTATTTCTCCTTTATTCGATATAGAATTCTGGGTGGGCAGTTTTCTTTTCTTCTTCTTCTTTCTTCTTCTTTCTTTTGTTTTGTTTTGTTTTGTTTTGTTTTGTTTTATTTGAGACAGCGTTTCACTCTGTCACCCAGGCTGAAGTGCAGGGACATGATCATGGCTCACTGCAGCCTCGACGTCCCTGAACTCAGGTGTTCCTCCCACCTTAGCATCCCAAATAGCTGAGACCACAGGTGCGCACCACCATGCCTAGCTAATGTTTTTTGTATTTTTTGTAGAAAAGGGGTTTTGTCATATTGCCCAGGCTGGTCTTGAACTCCTGGGCTCAAGCGGTCCACCCATCTCAGTCCTCAAAGTGCTGGGATTATAGATGTGAGCCACCACTCCTAGCCAGTTTCCGTCTTTTGTCACTTTAAAAATGTTTCAGCTCAGGTGCAGTGGTTCATGCCTATAATCTCAGCACTTTGGAAAGCTGAGGTGGGAGGATCATTTGAATCTAGGAGTTTGAGACCAGCCTGGGCAATATAATGACACCCTTGTCTCTACAAAAAATTAAAAAACAAAAGTTAGCCAGGCATGGTGGTGCACTGAGGTAGGAGGATTGCCTGAGCTTGCACAGTCAAGGCTGCAGTGATTCATAATCACCCTATTGCACTGCTAGCCAAGGGCAACAGACTGAGACCCTGTCTCAAACAATAAAGTAAGATAAGGTAAGGTAAAGGTAAAAGAGTAAGTAAAAGTAAGATAAAAAGGTTGCAGTCTCTTCTGGCTTTTGTAAATACAGTGAGAAGTCAGCTATTAATTGGATTGTTGTTCCAGGATAGTAATACTTGTTTTTCCCTTGCTGTTTTCAAGGTTAGCTCTTTATCTTTGGCTTTAAATAGTTTTATTTTGTTGTGCCTTGACATGGAATTCTTTGTGTTTATTCTACATTGTGTTCATTGAGCATCTTGTGTCTGCAAATTTTTGTCTTTCATCAAATTTGGGAACTTTTTGGCCATTAGATCTTCAAATATTTTCTCTCTTCCATTTCTCCTTTCTTGTATTTCATCTACACTTACGTTGGATCATATAATATCTCACAGGCCACTAAAGCTCTTTTTTCCTCAGTCTTCTTTTCTCTCTGTTCTTCAACTTGGCTAATTTGTTTTGATTTAGTTTAGGTTCATTTACTCTTTCCTCTGTCATCTCCATCTGGATGCTAATTCTAAGCAGTGATTTTTTAAAAATTATGCTTTTTCTATAATTTTCATTTGGCTCATTTTAATGGTTATATTCCTGTACTGAGATTTTCCATTTTTTTGCCAAGATTTTTATTCATTGAAAATATTTTACTTGACACTAGTTATAATAGCTTCTTTAAAATCCTTGTCTGCTAGTTGCAACATCGGTTCATCTCAGAGTCTTTTAGATGGATTTTTTTCCCCCTTAGAATGTTTTGTTTTCTTGCTTCATTGTATGTCTTAGTACTTTTGGATTGTATTTTGAACATTGTGCACATTGGGATGTGGAGATTCTGTCTAGATACTGTCCAGATTCTGTTGATTTTCTCCAATGAGTATTGTTTCCTTTGTTTTAGAAAGTAATTTTCTTGGCTGGGCTTGCATTTCAAGCTGTTTCTTGATGGCAGCTCTGCTCTCAATTGAGATATTTTGTCTATAGGTGAGCTTCTTTTGATCAAGTATATTAAGGGTTAGTCAGAGATGTGGGTAGGCACATTCTGGGATCTCCTTTCTGGATCTTTCCTTTTCAAGGTTTCCTATTCCTGTCATTTTTCCTCAACTTAACTTTTTCCCAGCTTAAAAGGACTACAACTTTCCCCCTGGATGCCCTGGCCACTGCTGGATGCACAGCATAGATAGCACTTAGCTCAAAGCTAAAAGCCTAGGAGATGGAAAGTTCCTTGCATAGCTCCCTGTTTCCGTCCTGCAAGTAAGCATGACCTCCCCACCAGAGTTTCTGTTTACTTTCTAATACTTTCAGGTGATTTCTTTTTAAATTGTGTTCACTTTTGTAGTTGCATTCTTGCAGGTGTGGGGAGGTTCAGTAGGGTCTTTGTCATCAGTCTCAGAAGCAGGAAACTTTGTTCTTTTTACCTGTCCTCAGAAGCCATCTGTTATGATTCTTGTTCTACCTTACAAGCCATTCTTTATGAGTTTTTTCTGCTAGTGCCTCTTCATTTCCCTGTATCTCAGATTTGGGGGTATCCCAGAGTGCAGTCTTTAGATTCTTTTTTAAAAAATCTCTACAGACTTTCTAGAGCACGAGTCAGGCCAAATCTGAGCTCATTCATTTGCATACTGTCAGTGGCTGCTTTGGGACTGCAACAGCAAAACTCAGTAGTTGCAACAGAGACCTTATGGCCCACAGAGCTTTAGATATTTACTATGTGACCCTTTGTAGAAAAAAGTTGTCGAGTCCTGTTCTAGGTGATCTCATCCAGTCAGAGATTTAAGTGCATTTACACACTGATATCTTCTAAATTTCTTATTCCCAGCTTCAAGCTTTTGTGTGGACCTCAGGCTCATAAATCCAATAACCTACTTACCTTCTTCACTTGCATATAATAGGCTTGTAAACTTTGATATGTCCTAAACTAAACTCTTGATATTTCCCCTACATTGTGCTCCTCCCCCAATCTTGTCCAATGGCAAATCCATCTTTCCAGCTATTCAGGCAAAAACTCTTGAGAGTTATCCCTGACTTCTCATTTTTCCTTATCTCACATCTGTCTGTAAGGAATTCGTGTTGTCTTTACCTTCAGAATATACCTGTAATCTGACCACTTCTCTACATCCTCAGCTACTGTTCTCCTACTCCAAGCTACTGTCATCTCTTGCCTAGACTATTCCACTAGACCCCTAATTGTTCTCCTTCTGCCTGTGCATGATTATTGTTTAATTCAGCACAGCAGCAAAAGAACAGTACTTTAAAAACCTGAGTCAGATTGTTTTACCCCACTGTTCAAAACTTTCAGGTAGATTTTCATCTTACTCAGAATAAAATCCAGAGGGTTCATGATAATCTTTGAAGTCACACATATTCTTGCCACTGTTCACCTCTGCCATATCCTACTTTTCTCCCCCTTGCTGTCTTCCCTCAAGTCACATGACCTTCTTGCCATTCCTTGAAACGCTGAACATGATACCACCTCTTGGTATTTGTACTTACTATTCTCTCTGCCTGCAGTGTTGTAACTGTCTTTATGACTTACTCCCTCACTTTATTCAGGTCTCACAAAAATATACCTTTTCTGAGGTTTTCCCTGACCACTATATCTAAAACAGCACAAGTGTGAACACATATACACATATATGACCATGAACATTTATGACTATATGACATGTATATTTATTTGTTTTTCCCAACTAGAATATAGGCTCTATGAGAGCAGGGAGCTTTTGTCTGTTTTGTTCTTCACAGAACATCGTAAAATATACTATATATCTGAAATTGTACCTAGCACATTATAGAGTTTGATAAATTAGTTGAACTGATGAAAGTGTGAGTGAGCAATCACCATTCTAGCCAAGTTGCTTTACTTGCAGTTTCTAGAATATATGACTCTTTTTCCACTCTGCTTCTTATTCCTCCTATTGAGGAGCTCTCCTTAATCTTATTGTACAAGATTTAGCTTAAATATTACCTCTGTTAAGTTTTTCATCTTAGTGCTCACAGCATTGTTTCCCTTTTTGTGCTCACAATACTGATTATAATTTTTTATCTGCCAAAAACACTTTTAAGTTTCTAGAAGGGTAAAAACTGATTTATATTTCTGTTTTATCTCATGCACATTGCCCATAATAGTAGGCGTATAGTAAATACATGTTGAATCACCGGCTGTTTTTAGGAAGAATGAAGTGAGAACATAATAGCATAATTTGAAAAGGTAGTGATTATTTAGATAACTGGATCTTAGTCTTCCTGATTAGAGTCCAAATACTAGTGCATGTATATCTCTTATTTGCAAAGAACAGAAACTTAACTTCAGTAGCCACAGGTAATCTAGATATAGCGTGAGAATGCAGTGGCAGGAAGGAAAATAGGAATTTCAAAAATGCCAAGACCATTAAATGGAGAAAGGATAGTCTCTTCAACAAATCATGCTGGAAAAACTGGATATCCACATGCAAAAGAATGATGTTGGACTCTTACCTCACACCATATACAAAAATTAACTCAGAATGAATTAAAGACCTAAATGTAGACCTAAACCTATAAAAGTCTTAGGAGAGAACAGAGGAAACGTTTTCTGACATCTGATTTGGCAGGGATTTCCTAGTTATGAAACCAAAGCACAAGCAACAAAAGTAAAAATAGACAAATTGGACTACAAAATGAAAAACTTCTGTGCATCAAAGGACACAACAGAGTGAAAAGGCAGCCTATAGAATGGGAGAAAATATTTGCAAGTTATATATTTGATAAGAAGTAAATATCCAGAATATATAAAGGATTTGTATAACTCAACAACAACAAAAACCCCCCTAACAACCCAATTTTAAAATGGGCAAAGAACTGTAGCTGGTGCGGTTGCAAGTGCTACCTCCTGACTGATGGACAACTGGCACAGCCCATTACAACATCTGCAGGCAAAACAACACAGCGCTCACTAAAGAGAAAACCGTGGCATGACCTCAACTATTGCCATTGCCTGCATCACCCTGGCTAACTAGAAGGCCTTGAGTCTGTTCATGTACTGACATTACTACTACTACTGGCATTTGAGAAAGGCAACACACTAAGGCTCTTTATAACCGAGGAAGTCTCAATCTACGTCACTTCCCTCCCACCCCTATCGGTGCTGCTGCTGGTACCTGCTGCTGGGAGACTAAAGGACAGGTTATATCACTGAATCTATTGCAGACATTCCCCAGCACCAGCCTGGAGCATGGCAGCTTCACTGAGCAACTAGACCCAGCCGAGTAGCAGGATTCACAGTATGGCCCTCAGGGACTGCTGCTCCTAGGGGAAGGGAGTGAGTGAGTGAGCCACATTAAGGGAGTACCCCGTGGGACAAAGGAAACTAGACTGCAGGCCTTGAATCCATGAATTTTCTACTTGTGGGAAGTTTCTTTTAGCAGAGGCACAAGTGCACTTCTTGGCTTCTTGGCTTGGTAGAGAAAGTGCAGCTCTACCTCAACAGTCAGGCAGTCCTGGTGCTCCTGAAGGGTGTTGGAGAAGGAGATTACTTCTCCCTCTTGCCCACCACTGCAAACATAGCTACAGCTTCTCCTAGGGAGCTCTTTGCGGGTGCCTCTTTAGACAACATTTCTGGAACATTTCAGGGTGACTACATCCACATAGGAGGAGTGCCTTCCAGATTCAGGCTTGCATGAGAGGTAGAGTCACAACTCCTCTGTATGTGGAACATCAGCATTCCTGCAGATGAAAAGATGCACCTGTTTGTGATCTCAATAGCTGGAACACTGGGGCAAGAGTGGGATTGAGAGGTAGATTGCTTTCCTGCTGACTTGGAAGAAGAGCTGTGGTGGCCCCCTTACCCCCAAAGAAGACCTCAGTGCATTTCACTGAGAGCTTCTTCAGCCACTTCTGTCAAGGCTGGGACCTCTGCCCACCACATTGCAGTATTGCATTTACCCACCTGCCTTTGCTGCAGCCAGTTTTTTACCCATGGGCGCCTCCTACTGGCATGAAGCCTGAACTGTTCAATCCACTGAATAAAATACTGGGGAAAAAAATTTAAAAAGTGCACACCACTGGGGAACAAGATAAGCTTCATGAGACCTCTGCCATTCCAGCCCCACAGGGGACAGTGAACCTTCTCACACACTGTATTAGTTTGTTCTTGCATTGCTATAAAAATACTACCCGAGACTGGGTAATTTATAAAGAAAAGAGACTTAATTGGCTCATGGTTCCCCAGCCTGTTCAGGAAGCATGGCATGGGAGGCCTGAGGAAACTTACAGTCGTAGTGGAAGGTGAAGGGGAAGTAGGCTCATCCTATATGGCTGGAGCAGGAGGAAGAGAATGAAGGGGAAGTGCTACACACTTTGAAACAACCAACTTTCATGAGAACTCACTATCACAAGAACAGCAAGGGGAAATCTGCCCCATGATCCAATCACCTCCCACCAGGCTCCTCTTCCAACATTGGGGATTACAGTTCAACATGAGATTTGGGCAGGGACACAAATCCAAACCATATCACACACCCAGCACATTTCTCCTGCAACCAGCGTCTGGCAAAGCCATCACACAAAGATTGTACATAACCAAGGAACTCATACAGAGTCTTCACCACTGAAAGCACCCAGAGCTGAAGCTAAGTGACGATAAGCTACAAACACTTAAGTCACATCCTCAAGGTGGAGAAAAGGAAATTTTTCAAAGAACCCAGTACAATAAAAAATAAATTCAAAAAGAGAAGAAATAGTCTGCCCACATGAGAAGGAACCAGAAAACTAATTCTGGCAATATGAAAAAACAAGGAGAGTCACCTCCAGGAGATCACACCACTTCTCCAGCAGTGGATCCAAATTAAGATGAGATCTTTGAGATACCAGATAAAGAATTCAAAAGGTTGATTATTAAGTTACTCAGTACCAGATAAAGAATTCAAAAGATTGATTAAGTTACTCAAGGAGATACAAAAGAACAGAAAGGTGAAAACCAACGTAAATTTAAAAAACAATTCAGGATATGAATGAAAATTTTCTAAATTGATATTTTAAAGAAAAACCAGCCAGAACTTCTGGAAGTGAAAGACGTATTTAGGGAACTACAACATGCAGTGGCAAGCTTTAACAATAGATTAGATCAAATAGGAAAAAGAATTTCAGAGCTCAAAGACAAGGCTTTTGAATTATCCCAGTCAGACAAAATTTAAGACAAAAGAATTAAAAGAAATGAACAAAGTCATCCAGAAATAGGGAATTATATAAAATGGCCAAACTTAACAATTATAGGTGTTACTGAGAGAATAAAAAGAAAAAAAAAGGAAAACTTATTTAAGGGAATAATTAAGGAAAACTCCCTGGCTTTGTTAGAGATTTAGACATCCAAATACAAGAAGCTTAAATAACTCCTGGGAAGCTCATTGCAAAAAGGACATCACCAGGGCATATAGTCATCAGGCTATCTAAAGTCTGCATGAAGGAAAGAATTCCTAGAGCAGTTAGACAAAAGCGTCAGGTAACCTGTAAAGGAAAACAAACTAACAGCAGACTTCTCAGCAGAAACCTTACAAGCCAGAAGGGATTGGGGTCCTATCTTTAGTCTCATTAAACAGAATAACATCCAGCAAAACTAAGTTTCATAAATGAAGGAGAAATAAAGTCTTTCTCAGACAAGCAAATGCCAAGGGAACTTGTCCGCACTAGACTAGCCCTACAAGAAATGCTAAAAGGAATTCTAAATCTTGAAACAAAAGATTGATACACATCAGAATAGAAAATTCTGAAGGCATAAAATTCACAAGGATTTCATATAACAATAATACAGTGAAGAAAACAGTCACTAGGTAACAATATGATGATCTATTTAAAAGATACAGATTGGCAGAATGAATAAAAAATAGCCAACCAAGTATCTGCTGTCTTTAGAAGACACACATAACACAAAGATTCTTACAGACTCAAGGTAAAGGGATGGAAAAAGATATTTCACACAAGTTGAAATCAAAAGCAAGCAGAAGTAGCCATTATATCAGATAAAACAAACTATAAAAGCAACAGCAGTAAAAAAAAAAAAAAAAAAAAAAAAAGACGAAGGTCATTATATAATTGAACAAGAAAATGTTACAGTCCTAAGCATATACGCACCTAACTTTGGAGCTTCCGTGTTTGTAAAGCGATTACTGCTAGACCTAAGAAAAGAGACAGACAGCAACACAAAAATAGTTTGGGACTTCAACACTCCGCTGGTGACAGTAGACAAATCATTGAGGCAGAAAGTCAACAAAGAAACACTGGAGTTAAACTACACTGTAGAACAAATAGATCTAACATATTTATGGAACATTCCACCCAGGAACCGCAGAATAAATATGATTCTCATCAGCACACACAACATTCTCCAAGGTAGATCACATGATAGGCCTCAATACTTTTCTAAAAATCAGCATTATATCAAGTGTCTTCTCAGATCACAGCAGAATAAAACTAGAACTCAATTCTAAAAAGAACCCTCAAAACTATACATAGACATAGAAATTAACAGTCTGCTCTTGAATGATGTCTGGGTTAACAATGAAATAAAGATGGAAATTTAAAAATTGTTTGCAGTGAATGATAACAGTGAAACAAGTTTTCAAAACTCCTGGGATACAGCAAAAGCAGTGCTAAGAGGAAATGTATAGGGCTAAACACCTACATCAAAAAATATGAAATATTATAAATTGACAACCTAACATCACACCTCAAGGAACTAGAGAAACAAGAACAAACCAAACCCAAAGCTAGCAGAAGAAAAATAACAAAGATCAGAGCATAATTAAATGAAATTGAAACAAAAAAATACAAAATATCAATGAAACAAAAAGCTGGTTCTTTGAAAAGATAAGCAAAATTGATAAACTACTCGCTAGATGAACCAAGAAAAGAACAGAGAAGATTCAAATAATCTCAATTAGAAATAAAAATGGAGACATTACAACTGCTGCCACACAAATACAAAACATCATTCGAGACTACTATGGATACCTGTTATGCATACAAACTAGAAAATCTAGAGGGATTAGATACTTTCCTGGAAGCATACAACCCTTCAAGCTTGAATCAAGAAGAAATAGAAATTCTGAACACATCAAGAACAAGCAGTGAGATTGATTCAGTAATTAAAAAAATAAATAAATAAAACAGCCAATTTTAAAATGCCCACAGCCAGATGGAGACACAGCTGAATTCTACCAGATATTCAAAGAATTGATACCAATTCTGGCTGGGCACAGTGGCTTATGCCTGTAATCCCAGCCCTTTGGGAGGCCAAGGCAGAGATTACTTGAGGTCAGGAGTTTCAGACCAGCCCAATCAACATGGTGAAACCTGTCTTTACTAAAAATACAAAAATTAGCCGGGTGTGTGGCATGTGCCTGTAGTCCCAGCTACTTGGGAGGCTGAGGCAGGAGAATCATTTGAACCCAGGAGGTGGAGGCTCCAGTGAGCTGAGATCGCACCACTGCACTCCAGCCTGGGCGACACAGCAAGGCTCCATCTCAAAAAAAAAAAAAAGGTACCAATTCTACTGAAATTTTTCCAAAAAATTGAGAAGGATGGATTGCTACCTAAGGACATAACAAAAAAGAAAACTGCAGACCAATATACCTGATGAACATAGATGTAAAAATTCTCAACAGAATATTAGCAAACTGAATCCAATAGCACATCAAAAAAATAATTCCCCATGAGGCCAGGTGCAGTGTCTCCCACCTGTAATCCCAGCACTTTGGGAGGCCAAGGTGGGTGGATCACTTGAGGCCAGGAGTTCCAGACCAGTCTGGCCAACATGGTGAAACCCCCTCTACTAAAATACAAAAATTAGCTGGAAGTGTTGGTGCAGGCCTCTAATCCCAGCTACTCGGGAGGCTGAGGCAGGAGAGTCGCTTGAACCCAGGAGGTGGAGGTTGCAGGGAGCCGAGATCATGCCGCTGCACTCCAGCCTAGGCGACAGAGCAAGACTCTATTAAAAAAAAAAAAAGTAAAAAGGTAATTCCCCATGATCAAGTGAGTTTCTTTCCAGGGATGCAGAGATGGTTCAGCATATGCAAGTCAATAAATGTGATTCATCATATGAACAGAATTAAAAACAAAAACATATGATCATCTCAATACATGCAGAAAAAGCATTTGATAAAATTCAGCATCCCTTTATGATAAAAACCCTCAACCAACTAGGCATAGAAGGAGCATACCTCACAATAAAGCCATATGTGACACACTCAACAGCCAACATCATGCTGAACAAGGAAAAGTTGAAAGTAATCCCCCTAAGAACCGGAACAGGGAAGGATGCCCGCTTTCACTGCTTCTATTCAACATATTATAGTACTAGAATTCCTAGCTAGAGCAATCAGGCAAAACAAAGAAACAAAGGGCATCCAAATTGGAAAAGAGGAAGTCCAGTGATCTCCGTTTGCCAATGATTGGATACCTAGAAAACCCTAAGGACTCCTCCAGAAGACTCCTCAATCAGATAAATGAATTGAGTAGTCTCAGGTTACAAAATCAATGTACACAAAATAGTAGCACTGTTATACACCAACAACAATCAAGCAGAGAATCAACTCGGTAACTCAATTCCTTTTACAATTGGTGTGTGTGTGTGTATATATGTGTATGTATATATATGTGTGTGTGTATATATATGTATATATATGTGGGTGTGTATATATGTGGGTGTGTATATATATGTGTGTGTATATATATACACACCACATATACATATACACACACACACACTTAACCAAGGAGGCAAAAAATCTTCACGAGAACTACAAAACACTGCTAAAGGAAATAGTAGATGACACAAACAAATGAAAATACATTCCATAAGAATCTGTATTCTGAAAATGACCATACTGCCCAAAGATTCGATGAAATTCCTATCAAAATATCAGCATCATTTTTCACAGAATTAGGAAAAAAATCCTAAAATTCATACAGAACCAAAAAAGAGCCCAAATAGCCAAAATCCTAAGCAAAAGGAATAAATCTAGAGGCATCACATTACCCCACTTCAAACTATACTATAAGGCTATGGTAAACCAAAACAGTGTGGTACTGGCATAAAAGTAGATACATAGAATAATAGAACAGAATAGAGAACCCAGAAATAAAGCCAAATACAACCAACTGATCTTTGACAACGCATGCAAAAACAGAGTAGGGAAAGGACACACTGTTCAATAAATGGTGCTGAGGAAATTGGATAACCACGTGTAGAAGAATGAGACTGGACCCTTGCCTGTCACCACATACAAAAATTAACTCAAGATGGATTAAAGACCTTAAGATCTGAAACCATAAACATTCCAGAAGAAAAGCTAGCAAAAATTCTTCTGGACATTGGCCTAGGCAAAGAATTTATGACCAAGACCCCAAAAGCAAATGCAACAAAAACAAAGATAAATAAATGCAACCTAACTAAACAAAGCTTCTGCACAGCAAAAGAAATAATCATCAGAATAAACAGACAACCTACAGAATGGGAGAAAATAATTTGCAAATTATGCATCAGACAAGGAACCAATATCCAGAATCTACAGGGAACAAGTAATTCCATTAAAAAGTGGGCAGATGACATGAACAGACATTTCTCAAAAGAAATACACAAATGGCCAACAAACATGAAAAAATGTTCAACATCACTAATCTTCAGGGAAATGCAAATTAAAACCACAGTGAGATACCGCCTTACCCGACCCAGAATGGCCATGATTAAAAAGTCAAAAGACAGTAGATGTTGACATGGATGTGGTAAAAAAAAGGAATGCTTATACATTGCTGTTGATAAAACAGTATGTAGAGATCTCAAAGAAGTAAAAGTTGGTCTACTATTTAACCCAGCATTCCCATTACTAGGTATCTACCCAAAGGAAAAGAAGTCATTATATCAAAACTGCACATAGGTGTATTACATCACAGTTCGCAGTTGGAAAGTTATGGAATCAACCTCAGTGCCCAACAACCAATGAGTAGATAAAGAAAATGGGGTCTATATATACCATGGAATACTACTTAACAAAAAATTAAATAATACCTTGCAGCGACTTGGATAGAACCGTAGGCCATTATTCCAAGTGAAGTAACTCAGGAATCAAAAACCAGATACCACATGTTCTCACTTACAAGTGGGGACTTAGCTGTGGGTGCACAAAGGCACACAGAGTGGCATAATGGACATTGGAGACTCAGAAGAGGGGGAGGGTGGTGGGGAGTGAGGGATAAAAAACTATAGGGTACAATGTACAGTACTCGGGTGATGGGTGCACTAAAACCTTAGACTTCCCTACTGCCTACTTTATCCATGTAACCAAAAACCACTTGTACCCCTAAAGCTATTGAAATAAAAAATTTTATTTAAAAAACTAGAATTACAGTATGATCTAGTAATACTACTTCTGGGTATATATCCAAAAGAATTGAAAGCAGGATCTTGCAGGATCATTCACACCCATGTTTGTAGCAGCACTGTTCACAATAGCTAAACGTTTGAAGCAACCCAAGGATCCATCACGGGATGAATGGATACATATATGTGGTATACACATACAAGAAAATATTACCCAACCTTAAAATGGAAGAAAATTTTGACACATGCTACCACATGGATAAACCTTGAAGACGTTATGTTACGTGAAATAGCCAGTCACGAAAAGATACTGTACAATTCTACTTACCTAGAGTAGTCAAATTCATAGAAACAAGTAGAGTAGTGGTTGCCAGATGCTGTGGGGAGGTGGAAAATGGAGGGCAATTTAATGGGTTATAGTGTTTCAATTTTACAAGATGAAAAAGTTTTGGAGATTGATTGCATAACAATGTGAATATACTTAACAGTACTGAACTATACACATAGGTTAAGATGGTAATTTTTATGTTATGTGTTTTTTACAATAATTTTAAAAAAGAATCTAGGAACAATTCTTTCATAAGGTCATAATTTAGAAGCAGTAGCAGATTTAGACAGCATTATTATTATTATTTTTAATGAATCAACTTTATTTTCAAGAGCAGTTTTCACAGCAAAATTGAGGAGAAAGCACAGGGAGTTCGCCTGTACTGCCTGTTTCCACACATACACAACTGTCGACATCCCTCGCTAGAGTGGTACATTTGTTACAATTGATGACCTTACATTGACACATCATCACCCCAAGTTTGTACTTTGCCTTAGGGTTCACTCTTGGTGTTGTACACTATGGATTTTGACAAATGTATAATGACATGTATCCGCCACTGTAGTATACAGAAAAGTTTCTCTGCCCTAAAAACCCTCTGTGTTCAGCCTGTTCTTCCTTCCTCACTAATTCCTAGCACCCTCTCATCTTTTTATTGCCTCTATAGCTTTTCAGAACGTCATATAGTTGAAATTATACAGTATGTAGCCTTTTCAAATTGGTTTTTTTGTTTGTTTGAGACAGCGTTTTGCTCTGTTGCCCAGGCTGGAGTACAGTGTTGTGATCTTGGCTCACAGCAGCCTCTACTCCTGGGCTCAAATGATCCTCCCACCCCAGCCTCCCAAGTAAGTAGTTGAGACTACAGGGATGCACCAGCACACCCAGCTAATTTTCGTGTTGTTTATAGAGATGGCGTTTCACTGTGTTCCCCAGGATGGTCTCAAACTCCTGGGCTCAAGCGATCCGCTACCTCAGCCTCCCAAAGTGTTGGGATTACAGACATGAACCACTGCACTTGGCCTGGGTTCTTTCATTTAGTAATTTGCATGAATTTCCTCTATGTCTTTTTGTGACTTAATAGCTTATTTACTTTTAGCGCTAAATAATCTTCCATTTTTGTAGGTACCACATTTTATCTGTTCACTGAAGGGTCTCTTGATTGCTTCCAAGTTTTGGCAATTATAAATTGTTATAAGTAAATAAGGCTGCTGTAAACATCTGTGTGTAAATTTTTCTGTGGGTAAGTTTTCAGTTCATTTGGGCAAATACCAAAGAGCACAATTGGTGAATCATATGTAAGAGTATGTTTAATTTTGCAAGAAACCGTCACACTGTGTTTCATAGTGGCTGTACCATTTTGCATTCCTTCTAGCAGTGAGTGAGAGTTCCTGTTGCTTCACATCCTTGTCAGCATTTGGTGTTGTCAGAGTTATGGAATTTGGCCATTCTAATAGGTTTGTTATAGTATCTCGTTGTTTTAATTTGTAATTCCCTTATGACATATGATGTTGAACATCTTTTCATATGCTTACTAGCCATCTTTACATTGTCTTTGATGAAACATCTATTTGATAAAACATCAGATCTTTTGCCCATTTTTAGTTGGGTTGTTTTCTTAATGTTGAGTATTAAGAATTCTTTGTATATTTTAGATAACAGTCCTTTATCAGATGTGTTCTTTGCAAATACATTCCATCTATGGTTTGTCTTCTCATTCCTTCATATTGTTTTCTGTGGAGCAGAAATCTTAAATTTTAATGAAGTACAGCTTATCAGTTTTTTCCTTCATGGATTATGGCATCGGTGTTTTCTTTCATGGATTAAAGTCATCACCATACCCATGGTCATCTAGGTTTTCTCCTATGCTATCTTTACAAGCTTTATGGTTTTGCATTTTGCGCTTATGTCTGTGATCCATTTTGAGTTAATTTTTATGAAAAGTGTAAGGTCTTCGTCTGGATTCATTTTTTGCAGAAATGTCCAGATATTGCTAAATGTCTCCAGGAGAGGGGAGAAATTCCTCCTTGGTTGAGAATCACTGTTATAAATAGATCAGTTTAAATGATAGTAGAAAATTCCACTGAATTTCATTTATTTTTGCATGTGGATGTCCAGCACCAGTGTTCCAGCACCATTGTGGAAAATACAGTCTTTTCACCATTGCATTACCTTTCCACTTTGTCAGTGATAGTTGACTACATTAATGTGGGTCTGTTTCTGGGCTCCCTATTCCACTGACCTATTTGTTCTTTCACCAATACCACATTGTCTTGATTACTGTAGCTTTCCAGCTAGTCTTGAAGTCTGGTAATAGACACAGAATTATTCTGATAACACTTGTCAACTAAAGTTTGTGGATTTTTAAGCTAGTGATCTGTTACCAACCTAATTCTACTCTGCCCTGTGCTCTCCTTTATCTTCGCAGTCCTCCAGTTGGAAAAATAGAGCTGCCGTAGTTGAATTAACAACCAAGCTTGGCTTTCTGTAATTTTTTTTTTTCCCAATTATAAGTGGTGTTCTACCATAACACTATTTAAGAGGCAAGGATAATGCCTGTGGTACCTACAACAAATATGTAACTTGTTTTTAATTAAGAAGTTTAGGTTAAGTGAAGTTAAAGCAGCCAGATGGAATTTTAAAATTATATATGTATTCTGTTTATTATACAAGTATTTGGTAGGTTGCAATGATAAAAAATATTAAAACGGCGGCTTGTAAGTACTATAAACATGAATACAGTCTTTATGATTTAGTATTAGTTATGCGCTTTTTTTTTTTCTTTTGTTTTAGGAGTCTACCATGGCTCAAGAATCTCCCAAAAATTCAGCAGCAGAAATTCCAGTGACTAGTAATGGAGAAGTTGATGACTCTCGTGAACATGGCTTTAATAGGGTAAGAATACTTTTCTTTCTCTTAATGCAGAGAATCATGATAAGCCTTTAAATGTTGAGATGAAAGTAATAGACAAAATATAATACAGGATTGTTTTCTTAGATTGGCTTCAGTCAGGAATCTAATGTTATTATATAGGGATGACAAGGAAGGCCATTTTAGTAGTTTGTCAAGATTAAGCTCCAGGCCAGTAAGTTATTAGGTTTTGGTTTATCTTCAGTAATTGATCAGCACAAGAGTATGTCTGATGATTTTGGTATCTAACTTTATAAGACTACTTAATTCTGTTTGTAAAAAAAGATTATCCTTTTAAAATTGGCACTAATATCTTTTCTATATGTGTGTCATTTAGTACATGATTTCTAAATAGCCACTTCTGAAATTGCTGTTCATTTTCTAAAGTGCCATACTTGACTCAGTGGAAAATGGTATTCGGGGTTCATTTAATTTTGATCTGTCTCTCAGTTGAAATTTAATTTTAGTGCATTTTAATGGGAACACCATGGGTTTGAAGATAATCTGGGTTCAAATTTCAGCTATGCCACATTTCTAGCAGTATAACCTTGTGACAGTTATTTAATCTCTTCAGGTTTTTGTTTTCTAATCTCTGTAATGAATATCTTATTTACTTTCATGAAGATATTAATATTAAATGAGATAAGTAATATGTCTAATATAGTCATAGAAATGATAGTGATGGTTACTTCTGGAGATACTTGCATTAAACATTCCTTTTTATGACATTTGATATAAGTGTACAACTTTAAAATAGAGTTTTCATATTTTGAAAAGTAGTGGTTGAAATGTACTTAAGTTATTGTGTAGTTTAAATAGTACTCTTTATTCTGTATGTTTAAGAATAAAATATTTTAGTTTAGCAGAAGGTGATAACTTAAATCAGGATTTCTCAGTCTTAGCACTGTTGACATTTTGGGCCAAATTATATTTTGTTGGGTCTATTGGCCTATGCATTGTAGGATGGTTAGCACATCTCTGGCCTCTTCCTACTATTTAATAGATGCCAGTAGTACCCTGCAGTTGTGACAAGCAAAAATGTCCAGATATTGCTAAATGTCTCCAGGAGAGGGGAGAAATTCCTCCTTGGTTGAGAATCACTGTTATAAATAGATCAGTTTAAATGATAGTAGAAAATTCCACTGAATTTCATTTATTTTTGCATTAACGATCTTTTGAAAGGACATAGTATGTCTTCAAGCTTGAGGTTTATTTTAATGGCAAGTGCTTTAACTTGGTTTCTGAGCACTTGTAGTCCAACATGGTGTGACTCATAGAACCAAGAGACTTAAATTCTGAGCACACAAAAGAAATTTTCAATTCAGATTTTAGTCTTTCCAAGACATACCTGCATAATAAGAAACTTAAGTTAGCATCATTAGACTATACCAATTACTTTTTAAACTTTTATTAATTCAAGCTAATGATTTCTTCATCTTATTTTGGTAACAACTCTTTTGCAAACTTACTATGCAAGTATTTACTGTCTGCTCTGTACCAGGTACTGGGAATATACAGTGAACAAAAATATCTGTCATCAGGTAGTTGATATTTTAAAAGGCAATCTGATGAAAGCTAAGGACCTTTATCCAAGAAGAATGCAATAATACATAGAAAGTGTTGCATTCATGGTTAGGGAAGTCACTTGCCATGTTAAGCCTGTTTTTCTTCTTCCTGTTCTTCTTTATTGAGGTATAGCTTCTACACAGCAGAAAGCACAAATGTTAAGTGTACTACTCAAGAGAACTACCGCTCAGATAAAGATGTAGAACATTTCCAGGACCTCAGAAGGCTTCCTTATGCCCTGTAGGCAATACAACTCACCCCATCCTGGGATAAACACATTAACCTAACTCTATAATCATAAATTGCTTTTGGCTGTTCCTGAACTACCTATCAGTGGAATCATGCCTATCAGTGGAATCATACAGTGTGGACTCTTTTCTTTTTTTTTTTTTTTTGAGACGGAGTCTCACTCTGTCACCTAGGCAGGCGTGCAGTGGTGCAATCTTGGCTTACTGCAAGCTCTGCCTCCCTGGTTCACGCCATTCTTCTGCCTCAGCCTCCCAAGTAGCTGGGACTACAGGCACCCGCCACTATACCCGGCTAGTTTTTTTGTATTTTTAGTAGAGACAGGGTTTCACTGTGTTAGCCAGGATGGTCTCGATCTCCTGACCTCATGATCTGCCCGTCTCAGCCTCCCAAAGTGCTGGGATTATAAGGCTTGAGCCACCGCGCCCGGCCGGCAGTTTTTCATTTTTTTTTAATTTTTACTTTAAGTTCTGGGATACATATGCAGAACATGCAGGTTTGTTACATAGGTATACATGTGCCATAGTGGTTCACTTCACCTGTCAAACCATCATCTAGGTTTTAAGCCCTTCATGCATTAGGTATTTGTCCTAATGCTCCTCCCTTTGCCCCCCACCCCGAGTATTTCAGTGTTTTAAATTGTAGTATAGTTTTCCAGTGTGTTAATATACCACAGTTTGTATATCCATTCTTCAGCTGATGGTTTTCTAGATTGTTTCCAGTTTATGGCTATTCTGAATAAAACTGCTGTGACCATTCTTGTACAGATTTTTTGGTGTACTTGATTATTTGTTTCTGTTGGGTACGTACCCAAGAGTGAAATTGCCAAGTCACGAGTATATAAATGTTTGGCAAATGGTTGGACCAGTTAACAACATCAGCAATGAATGAGAGTTCTAGTTGTTCCACATCCTTACCAGCTCTTCATATTGTCATACATTTCAATTTTAGCCATTCTTATGGAGGCATAGTGGTATCCCATTGTGGTTATAAAATGCAGTTCCCTGATGACTATGATGTTGAGCATATTTTCATATTCTTATTCACTATTGGAGATTGTCTTTTATAAAGTACTTTTCCAAGACTTTTGCCCATTTCTCTACTGGGTGTGTGTCTTTTTTCTAATCTCTTTGTAGGAGTTCTTTGTATATTCTGGGTATATGTCACTTGTTTGGATGTATATATGCAAGTGTCTTCTTCCAGTCTATGTCTTGTTTTTGTACTCTATTAATGGCATCTTTTGATGAACAGAAGTTGTTAATTTTAATGAAGTCCGATTTCTCAATGTTTCCTTCTGTAGTAATTTTTATGTCCCATTTAAAAAATCTTTGCCTACTTCAGTATCTTGAAGACACTGTTTCTTCTAAAAGTTGTGTTGTTGTGTTTTTCACACTATGGTCGGTGATTCATCTTGAATTAGTTTTTGTGTATGATGTGAAGTAGAGACCAAGATTTTTCTTCCCCTCATGTAAATATTCAGTTGATCAGCACTGTTTATTGAAAGACTGTTCTTTCTATCCATATGCAAAAAAATTAAATTGGATCCTTATCTTACACCATACACAAAACTAACTCAAAATGGATTAAAGGCCTAACTGCAAGACCTGAAATTATAAAACTTCTCGAAGAAAACATAGGGGAAAAGCTCCATGACATTGGTCTTAGCAATGATTTTTTGATATGACATCAAAAGCACAGGCAACAAAAAAATAAACAAGTGGGACTACGTTAAACTAAAAACTTTCTGCACAGCAGAGGAAACAATCAACAAAATGAAAGGGCATCCTATGGAATGGGAGAAAATATTTGTAAACCATATATCTGATAAAGTGTTAATATCATCATAAAGTGATGCTGGATTTTGTCAAATGCTTTTTTGGCATCTATTGAGATGATTAACTTTTGTTTTTAATTCTATTTGTGTGGTTTATCACATTCATTGACTTGCATATGTTAAACCACCCCTGCATCCCTGGTATGAAACCCACTTGATCATGGTGGATTATCATTTTGACATGTTGTTGGATTTGATTAGCTAATATTTTGTTAAGGATTTTAGCATCAATGTTCATCAAGGACATCAGTCTGTAGTTTTCTTTTTTGATTATGTCCTTTCCTGGTTTTGGTATTAGGGTGATACTGGCTTCATAAAATGAATTAGGGAGGGTTCCTTCTTTCTCTCTCTTGTGGAATCGTGTCAAAAGGATTGGTACCAATTCTTTGTTGAATTTCTGGTTATAATTCTGCTGTGAATCTCTCTTGGTCCTGGACTTTTTTTGTTGGTAATTTTAAAATTACCATTTCAGTCTCGCTGCTTGTTATTGATCTGCTTGGAGTATCAAATATTTCTTGATTTAAGCTAGGAAGGTTGTATTTTTCCAGAAATTTATCCACCTCTTCTAGATTTTCTAGTTTATTTGTGTGAACGTGTTCATGGTAGCCTTGAATGATCTTTAGTATGTCAGTGGTGTCAGTTGTAATATCTCCTGTTTCGTTTCTTTGTGAGGTTATTTGGATTTTCTCTCTTCTTTTCTTGCTAATGGTCTGTCAATTTTATTTATCTTTCAAATAACCGCCCTTTTGTTTCATTTATCGTTTGTATTTTGTTTGTTTCAATTTCATTTAGTTCTGCTCTGATCTTGGTAATTTCCTTTCTTCTGCTGGGTTTGGGTTTGGTTTGTTCTTGTTTCTCTAGTTCCTTGAGGTGTGACCTTAGAATGTCAGTTTGTGTTCTTTCAGTTTTTTGGAGGTAGGCATTTAGCACCTCTTTGCACTTCTTAGCACCACCTTGCTGTTTCCCAGAGGTTTTGATAGGTTAATTTCTACCTTGTTTTTTCATTTTTGACCCAATGCTCATTCAGGAGCAGGTTATTAATTTCCATGTATTTGGTATCAAAGGTTCCTTTTGGAGTTGATTTCCGGTTTTATTCCACTGTGATCTGAGAGAGTGCTTGATATAATTTCAGTTTTCTTAAGTTTATTGAGGTTCATTTTATGCCTATCGTATGGTCTATCTTGGAGAAAGTTCCATGCGCCATTGAATAGGATGTGTATTCTGTGGTGGTTGGATGAAATGTTCTGTATGTATCTGTTAAGTCCATTTGTTCCAAGGTATAGTTTAAATCCATTGTTTCTTTGTTGACCTTCTGTCTTGACCTGTCTAGTGCTGTCAGTGGAGTATTGAAATCCCCCACTATTATTGTGTCGCTGTCTATCTCATTTCTTAGGTCTGTTAGTAATTGTTTTATAAATTTGCTGTCTGTCTCATTTCTTAGGTCTGTTAGTAATTGTTTTATAAATTTGGGAGCTCCAGTGTTAGGTGCATATTTGTGTAGGATTGTGATATTTTCCTGCTAGACAAGGCCTTTTACCATTATGTAATGTCCCTGTTTGTCTCTTTTAATTGCTGTTGCTTTAAACTTTGTTTTGTCTGATTTAAGAATGGCTACCCCTGCTTGCTTTTGGTGTCCATTTGCATGAAATGCCTTTTACCATGCCTTTTCTTTAAGTTTAGCTGAGTCCTTATGTGTTAGGTGAGTCTCATGAAGGCAGCAAATGGTTGGTTGGTAAGTTCTTATCCATTCTTTGGCTCTGTATCTTTTTTTTTTTTTTTGAGACCCGATCTCACTCTTGTTGCCCAGGCTGGAGTGCAATGGCACAATCTTGGCTCACTGCAGCCTCCACTTCCTGGGTTCAAGTGATTCTCCTGCCTCAGCCTCCCGAGTAGCTGGGATTACAAGATACCCGCCACCATGCCCAGCTATTTTTTGTATTTTTAGTAGAGATGGGCCACTCTATTTTGGCCAAGATGGTCTGGATCTCCTGACCTCGTGATCCACCCCCGTCGGCCTCCCAAAATGCTGGGATTACAGGCATGAGCCACCGTGCCTGGACAGTCCTGTATCTTTTAAGTGGAGCATTTAGACCATTTATATTCAATGTTAGTATTGAAATGTGAGGTACAGTTGCATTCATTGTGCTCTTTGTTGCCTGTGTACTTTTGTTGTTTTTGCTTTTTAATGTGTATTTTTGTTTTATAGGTCCTGTATGATTTATGCTTTAAAGAGGTTCTGTTTTAATGTGTTTCCAGGATTTGTTTCAAGATTTAGAGCCCCTTCCATCAGTTTTTGTGGTGGTGGCTTGGTAATGGCAGATTCTGTCAGCATTTGTTTGTCAGAAAATGACTGTATCTTTCCTTATATATGATACTTAGTTTCCCTGGGATACAAAATTCTTAGCTGATAATTGTTTTGTTTGAGGAGGCAAAAGATAGGGCCCCAGTTCCTTCTAGCTTGTAGGGTTTCTGCTGAGAAATCTGCTGTTGATCTGATAGGTTTTCCTTTATAGGTAATCTTGTGCTTCTGTCTCACAGCTCTTAAGATTCTTTCTACCCCTGGACCGGCCTGCTAGCCCATGCTCCAATGTTAATGACATCGAAGGCACCCCTCTCGAGGAAATCTCAACTGCACAACCCTTACCACACCCCAATTCAGCAGGAATCAGAGCAGTTGTCGGCCAGCCTCCCCAGCAGCACTTGGGTTTTCCTCTTGAGAAGGGGGACTGAGAGATAGGACTAGCTGGATTTCCTAGGCCAACTAAGAGTCCCTAAGCCTAGCTGGGAAGGTGACTGCATCCACCTTTAAACACCGGGCTTGCAACTTAGCTCACACCCGACCAATCAGATAGTAGCTCACTAAAATGCTAATTAGGCAAAAACAGGAGGTAAAGAAATAGCCAATCATCTATCGCCTGAGAGTACAGCAGGAGGGATAGTGATCCGGATATAAACCCAGGCATTCGAGCCAGCAGCGGCAACACCCTTTGGGTCCCTTCCCTTTGTATGGGAGCTGTTTTCACGCTATTAAATCTTGCAACTACAGAAAAAAAAGATTCTTTCTTTGTCTTAACTTTGGATAGCCCAATGACATTGTCCCTAGGATCTTTTTGCAATGAATTTTCCAGGTGTTGTTTGTGCTTCTTGTATTTGGATGTCTAGACCTCTAGCAAGGCTGGGGAAGTTTTCCTTAATTATTCCTCTGAATATGTTTTCCAAGCTTTTAGAATTCTCCTCTTCCTCAGGAGCACCAATTATTCTTAGGTTTGGTCATCTTACATAATCCCAGACTTCTTGAAGGCTTTGTTCATATTTTCTTATTCTTTTTTTTCTTTGTCTTTGTTGGATTGGGTTGATTCGAAGACCTTGTCTTTGAGCTCTGAATTTCTTTCTTCTGCTTGTTCAATTCTGTTGCTAAGAATTTCCAGAGCATTTTGGATTTCTAAAAGTGTGTCCATAAAAGTTTCCTGAATTTTTTATTGTTTTTCCTTTATACTATCTATTTCCTTGAATATTTCTCTCTTCACTTGTATCATTTTTTGAATTTCCTTGCATTGGGCTTTGCCTTTCTCTGGTCCCTCCTGGTTAGCTTAATAACTAACCTCCTGAATTCTTTTTCAGGTAAATCAAGGATTCTTGGTTTGGATCTGTTGCTGGTGAACTTGTATGATTTTTGTGGGGGGGTGTTGAAGAGCCTTGTTTTGTCATATTACCAGGGTTGGTTTCCTGGTTCCTTCTCATTTGGGTAGGTTCTGTCAGAGGGAAGGTCTAGGGTTGAAGGCTGTCGTTCAGATGTTTTTGTCCCACATGGTGTTCCCTTGATGTAGCATACTCCCCCTTTTCCTATGGATGTGGCTTCTTGTGAACCAAACTGCAGTGATTTTTGTCTCTCTTCTGGGTCTAGTCACCCAGAGAGTGTACCTGGCTCCAGGCTGGTACTGGGGGTTGTCTGCAGAGTCCTGTGATGTGAACCATCTATGGGTCTCTCAGCCATGGATACCAGCACCTGTTCCAGTGGAGGTGGCAGAGGGTGCAGTGGACTCCATGAGGGTCGTTAGCTTTGGTGGTTTTATGCTGTATTTTTGTACTAGTTGGTCTCCTGCCAGGAGGTAGTGCTTTCCAGAAAGCAACAGCTGTAGTAATGTAGAGAGGGACTGGTGGTGGGTACTGCCTTAGAACTCACAAGAGTATACGCGTTTGTCTTCAGCTACCAGGGTGGGTAGGGAGGTAGGGGCAGGGCTAGTTGTGTTTGAGCTCAGACTCGCTGTGGGTGGGTCTTGCTGCAGCTGCTGTGCGGGATGGGGATGAGATTCTCAGGTCACTGGAGTTGTGTACCTAGGAGGATTATGGTTGCCTCTGCTGAGTCATGCAGGTTGTCAGGGAAGTGGGGGAAAGCCGGCAGTCACAGGCCTCACGCAGCTCCCACGCAAACTGAAGGGCTGTTCTCACTCCCATCGTGCCACCCCCCTAACAACCTTGAGTCTTTTTCGAGGCAGAGAGCGTGGTGGGCTTGTCAACTTGACCCAGGCTACCTGGCTTCCAGCTGCGAAAGAGGGCTTGGTTCTTCCATGGCCTGTGGAGTCTGCACATTGGATTTGTGCCCTCCCCCAGCTTCTGGCCAGAAGGCTTCTAGCGCTGTTCAAATTGTTACAAAGTTGAGCTGGAGATTTCCCTCTCACTGTGGAGTTTTACCCCCTGCTCCTCTGGTCACCCTCCTGATGGATCCCTGTGGTGCCAGGCAGGAATGGCCTTTCTGCTGCTTCTTTTACCCCTGTATTTCTCTTGGCTCTCTAAACTGACTCAGCTTTAGGTAAAGTCAGAAACTTCTCCCACAAACAGACCTTCAGCCTCTCCAGTGGGAGTATGTGTTTGGGAGAGGAGGCTGTCCCTTTCCCACTTCCATAGTTGGGGCAATCACAGTATTTGGGGTGTCTTCCGGGTCCTCTGGGAGCAGTCCATTTCCTTCAGAGGGTCTGTGGGTCCTCTCAGGATTGCTGGTTTGTTCTTGCAGTCGATCTGGAGCTAAATTTTCAATAAAAAGTTTTATTAGAATAAAGTGAATTAAACTGCAACATACCAGTATGAATTCAAGCCAATAACTTCCTCCTTTGTGAATTTACTGATTGACTTATATTAAATTCTCTTTTTAAAGATTCCCTTGCAATTATTCTACTTCCTATTGGAAGGCAGAAAAGGAAAACATAGGTTGTGTTGGAGGTCTCTCCTTATTGAATATGAACCTTATCAATGGGCAAGCCTCCATAAAAGCAATAACCTATTTCACCTCCTTAAAGAAATTCAACATAATACAAGTTAATTATTTCTGTTTGTATCTGGTCTTGTTAAAAATACACACATCAGATGACACAAACTAATGGAAAAACCTTCCATGTTCTGGTTTGGAAGAATCAATATCATTAAAATAGCCATATTGCCTAAAGCAATCTACAGATTCAGTGCTTTTCTATCAAACTGCCAGTATCATTTTTTTTTTTACAGAACTAGAAAAAACTATCCTAAAATTCATGTAGAACCAAAAAAAGAGTCCAAATAGCCAAAGGGATCCTAAGCAAAAAGAACAAATCTGGAGGCATTACATTTTGCAACTTCAAACTATACTCTAAGGCTATAGTAACCAAAACAGCATGGTACTGGTACAAAAACAGACACATTGACCAATGAAACAGAAAAGAGAACCCAGAAATAAAGCATCATACCCGCAGCTATCTGATTATTGACAAAGTCAACAAAAATAAGCAATGAGGAAAGGACTTTCTATTCAATAAATGGTGATGGAATAAATGGGTAATCATATGCAGAAGAATAACACTGGACCCCTACTTTTCACCATATATAAAAAGTAACTTCAGATGAATTAAAGATTTAAAGATAAGACCTCAAACTAGAAAAATCCTAGAAGAAAACCTAGGAAACACCATTTGGACATTGACCTTGGGAAATAATTTATGAATAAATCCTCAAAAGAAATGGCAACAAAAACAAAAATTGACAAGTAGGACCTAATTAAAGAGTTTCTGCACAGCAAAAGAAACTACCAACAGAGTAAACAGCCTACAGAATGGGAGAAAATATTTGCAAACTCTGCATCTGATAAAGGTATAATATCCAGAACTTATGAGGAACTTAAACAATTGAACAAGCAAAAAACGCCATTAAACAAATGGGCAAAAGACATGAATAGACACTTTTCAAAAGAAGACATACAAGCAGCCAACAAACATGAAAAAATGCTCATCACTAATCATCAGAGAAATGAATATCAAAACCACAATGAGACGCCATCTCACACCAGTCAGAATGGCTCTTATTAAAAAGACAAAAAATAACACATACTGGCAAGGCTGCAGAGGAAAAGGGAACACTTATACACTGTTGATGGGAATGTAAATTAGTTCAACTACTGTGGAAAGCAGTTTGGAGATTTCCTAAGGAACTTAAAACTACCATCAGACCCAGCAATCTCATGACTTGAGTATATATCCAAGAGAAAATAAGTCATTCTACCAAAAAGACACATGCACTCGTATGTTCATCGGAGTGCTATTGACAATCACAAAGACATAGAATCAATCTAGGTACCCATCAGTGGTGGATTGGGTAAAGAAAATGTGGTAGCTATACATCATTAAATACTATGCAGCCATAAAAAAGAACAAAATTACGTCTTTTGCAGCAACATGGATGCAGCTGGAGGCCATCCACCTGTTTTTGTTCCTGCTGAATTAACACAGGAACAGAAAACCAAATACCTTATATTCTCACTCATAAGTGCTAGCTAAACATTGGATACTCATGGACATAAAGATGGCAAGAATAGAAACTGGGGACAACTAGGGTAGGGAGGGAGAGAATGGGACAAAGGGTGAAAAACTATTGAATACTATGCACAGTACCTGGGTTACATTATCAGTGGTACCCCAAACCTCAGCATCATGCAATATATCCGAGTAACAAACCTGCACATGTAACCCCTGAATCTAAAATAAAAGTTGAAATTACACACACACACACACACACACACACACAAAGAGCATATGAGTCCTTTACATATTTAATAGTTTTGAATTAAAATAAAACTCAGCCATGTGCTTTCTTAACCCATGAGTGAAAACAGTATTTCAGAAGCATCATTTGACTATTTTGAATAAATTACCCTCAAGATCTTTTAAGCATCTGTTTACCTGAATTTTGGCTTTTCCCCATTTATTTTTCTGAGGAATAAATAGGAAAATTGCATTTAACTCCAAATTCATTTTTCTATTTTAATAGAGATAAAATTTATAAAGAAGATAAGTATATTAATATATTTTATAGACCAGTGAAGAGAGTCTCATATGTAAAACTGGATCATAACCAAAGTTTTCTGAGGTACTTTACTTATATACATCTTTCTTTTATACTTGTTTAAAATCTTATAATGTCTTTTGTTTAATGCATAATACACTTTTAAAAGTTTAGTCTTGCATAAAATCAAGGTGGTAGGTTGTCATGTTACGTTGTCATATTACATTGTCATAACCTGGCTGACCAGCTGGTGTCACTGTGGCACAGGCAATGAAATTACAATTTTTATTTTTTGTTCTTGTTTGTGTTTCTCATTGCAGATGTTTGATTTTCCATTTTACTTCCTTTCTTAGTCTGTCCTAAGTGAGGTGCTGGTTAGCTTCACTCTCAGCATTCACATTTATGTAGAGATAATTTCGTCCTAGAAATCCCTTTGCTAGCAGTTTAGTCATTGCCTCGTATGTTAATGTTTTTAGGTTTGTTCCTTTTTTTTTTTTTTGAGACAGAGTCTCACTGTGTCACCCCCAGGACAGACTGCAATGGTGCGATCTCGGCTCACTGCAACCTCTGCCTCCTGGGTGCAAGTGATTCTCGTGCCTCAGCCTCCCAAGTAGCTGGGACCACAGGCCACCAGGCTAATTTTTGTATTTTTAGTGGAGACGGGGTTTCGCCATGTTGGCCAGGCTGGTCTCGAACTCTTGACCTCAGGTGATCCTCCCGCCTTGGCCCCTCAAGGTGCTAGGATTACAGGCATGAGCCACTGTGCCCAGTGTCCTCTTTTTATTAAGATGGGGCAGCAACAGCTAGACGTGGAGAGGATACTCATCCTAGTATTATCTCAGTTTTTTACAGCAAAAGTATTTCTGCTTCTAAATAAATGCATTTTATATAGAAAATAAAATTTAAATTATTCTTAAAAGAATAATTTTATTCTTTTAAAATTAGTCTTTTCAAAAGATTAGTAAAATTTAATCTAAATAATTCAAATTACTCTGATTTGTAAACTGTGTGTAGTATTTGTAATGGATGCTGTTATAGTGCTGGTCAAAATTAATTAGAAATTCGCAACTCATACCATGAGTTTAAGAGCGGAAACAAATCATATTAACTCCACATGGTTGAAACTTCTTGTGAATTAATTTATAGTTGGTAGATTTAAAGACGTTGCCTCATTAGACCTAGTTCAAATGGAATTTTTCCTGTGGAAGGCCCAAAACAAAAATCCACAAATTTAGGATGTTTTTACCTATGAACGGTTTCTCTAGGAAAATGTACATACACAAACCTACCAAATTTTGCATTCAGATTTAGTGAGCTTAGGACCCCCTGAACCCTGCATAAGGGTTCTCAGGTTCCCTGAGTCTTGAGAACCTCCCACCTCTAAGTTTTAAGTTAAATCACAGAGTATTCGTTCAGTAGAAGTATCTTAGAGATCTCTGAGTCTCACTATGTTATTTTACAGTGGAGGAAAAAGGCCCTTGAAGTTGTTATGGAATTACCCAGTATTAATTAAATAGGTGTACCAAAAGCTTATGTGATTTGACTATAAGTGCAGTGAGTGTAAGAGCACTCTCTTTCATTACCTTACTTCCAGGGTTTGGTAACAGTTTTTGGCACGTACTACCAAAGATGGCCTTTTAATAAATGTTTGGTGAATAAATGAATGTTTATTCATGTAAGAACGAGTACGAGGACTAGAAACCAGATTTTTAGACTTCTCTGAAAAACCAGGGAAGAGATATTGTAATCTTACAGTTGATACATCTTGTGTCCTTAATTTCCCTGCATGTGGTATTTGTGTTTGTGAGTGTGGAGTCTTTGTTGTTATTGTTTTAATTTTTAATGATTTTGTTGAACAAAGTCATTTCTTCATTCCCTTGTACTTAGCAGTCTGCAATATCATACACTACAATCTGGAGAAGATTTGGGAAAGAAATACAAGAAATTGTTGGAACACCGTTCCTCCAACTCCTACCCTTACCAGTCACATGTTGTAACTTATTTATCTGCTTTTCCCAAGAGATTGGAATTACTGTTAGGTCAGAGATAGTGTGTATACACAGCACAATTTATGGTTCATAATAGTTGCTCAATAAAAGAATGAATTCTAGTTAATAGACTTAAAAGTTAACATCATTTCTACTTCAGCCATCCTACCCTAGAGTTCTCATGGCATGTGACGACAGTTTGTCTCCATTCTATATAGGAATGCAATATAATGTTTCCACGTTACTCACACCTAAAAAATGTGGTAGCTCAGTCAATGGCAATAATGATTTGATGGGGACTTTTTCAGAGAGCCAGTTTTGACCTAATATGTATGTTGGTCCCTTTTAGAGGTAATGGCAAATGATTTTCAAGGATTGTTTAACCCATGCAAATCTAGATTCATTTTAATACTGTTTGCTTTTCAGCTATAGGCTATACTCTTAATACTATTACTACAAATTAAAATTTTAAGTATATATTTTTTTAATATACATATACATTAAATTAATTCTGGATTGAGAGTCCTGTTGAAAATACAGTTCATAATGAAAGGTTGAAGGCTTATCTGTCTTAAATTATAATCTGAGAGTGTGTCCTTATTTATAAACAAAAGCTATTAGGAATATGTTCTTAAATTTCTTGGAGGAATTATTTTGAATGTAGATACATATAAATATTTTCACAGTGATAGTATATGAATGAATTCAGTATTTCTTTGATGCAAGTTGGTACATGATTCAGGCTTCTGAACTACTTAGAATCTAGACTAAGCAGGTGAGGCCAAGAGGGTGGGCAGTGAACCACCAAAAGGTACTGTAAGTTCTTGTTAAATATTGTTGAATGATTGAATGAGACAGAGGGAGAAAGGAAGATTGAAATTGTGTGTCTGTGGTGGGTGTGTGTGTGCCTGGTGGTAAAATGGAAAAAATATTAATAAAAATGTTAGGAGATTTACTGTCTTGATTAGATGTAATAAGATATAGGAGGATATTGTGATCATAAAGTGACTTATTAAACTTATTAAAATGAGAGTCTAGAAGTGTTGCTTCCCAAATGAGGACAAGGTCTAAGAATGGCAATCTGAGTTTAGGTTGCCTGAGTGGAATATGCGGTATGAAAGATGAAAGGCATTAGAGATGAAGATGTTAATGAAATCTGAGACTAAGGTATAGATTGGGTTATACTAAGTCTAAAATGTCTTATCTGCCCTGACACTTTTTTGGCATGTTGTCCAACGACAGATTCCCAAACCTGATCCAGATTACCAATTTTAGGCATTTCTGCAAGTGTACTGAGGGAAAATAAAATCACATACCTTTACATATCATTATTACTATCACCTGTCATTCTGCATCAATATAGGTAGGCAGGCTCATGGAACAGATTTTAAGTGTTTTACAATTTATATTTTAAAATATAGCAACATACTACATACCGTGACGTTAGTGAACTGTATTTTTAATGATCTGGGAAAACTTTTAGCCTAGACAGCTAATATATCAGCTTGGAAGGAATTGCTAACTGAACATCTATAATCATTTCCTGAAAATGTGCCCAACAACACGCAAGAGGTTAAAAACACCCAGTTTAATGGTGAGAGTTAGGGATAAAGCAGAAGCCCTAGATGTGCCAAAGCCCTCAATAAATATTTGAAATTGATTGGAAAGAAGGTAGATGACAGTGTTGAGGTGAGGACGAGGGCAGTGAGGAAGGTGACACACAGGAAACGGGGGTAGGATAGGGGCAGAGTTGCACAAGAATGGAAAGCAGTTCTCTACAACAGTTCCTCAAAATAGACTAAGGATCGCCTGCATCAGAATCACCTGATATCCTTGTTGTGAAATTCGGATTTCTGGGCTTCACATTCCAACTCAGTGAGAATCACAACAGGCAACTAAGAGCAATCTGCATTTTTAACAGGATCCTCAAGTGATTCCTACTGAAATTAAAGTTTAAGAACTGGTTGTTTAGAAGTACCAATAGAGAGCTTAGAAAATGCTGACCCTGCCTTCTAACAATACAATGTTGATAAGTAGAATGTTGGAAGATAATCAGTTTTATAAAACTCAAGATAATTGTGGAGAAGCAGAGAGGCCACTATAAGGAGGGTTAATAATGTTACAGAACTGGGGATGTGCAGGCTGTTCTAATAGTAGCTTTGCTTCTGGCAAATATTTTTTATAGACAGCTAACTGTTAAACTAACAAAGGAGATTTTAAATTAACAGAATTCATCAAACATTTAACATAAGTTTTTCAGTTTGTTTCTTTAAAAAATGTATTATGTAGATGCTTTGGAAGGTTTTGCCCATTTTGAAGGATGAGATGCTATTGAGAAAATTTCTTGCTGAATAAAGTAATAGACACTGTGCTAGATGTCAAGCATACAAGTGGTGAACAAGATAGATAAGCTCCCTGATCTTAGCATATGGTCTTCAGAGTGGGGAGAGAGAATATAGACGAGTTAATTTTAATACCATGTGAAAAATGTTATGCTAGGCCAAGTATAGCATGGTCTGAGTACTGGTAGGAGCATGGAAAGATTACCTGAGTGATTACTATATAAACCGAGGTCTGAAGGATGACCTAGCCAGATAAGGGGTGAAAAATATTCTCATCAGAAGCAACTGTAACAACCCGAAGGAAGTGTGAGACCATAGAACTGGAAATTCATGTTGTTGGAATGGAGAATGTGAGGGCAGGTGTGTGAGAAATGAGGCTAGAGAGATAAGTAGATAGTAGATCCTGCAAAACCTTAAAACTATATCGAAGAGTTTAGTGTTTACCTAAAAGGCAATGGAGAGCCACTAAATGCTATAAAAATGGGTGTGTCTCAGTTGGGTTCGCATTTTAGGAAACTGTCTCTGGCTACAGTTTAAAGAATTAATTGCGGGGCTGACAGTAATAGAGGCATGGGAAACAAGTTCAGTCATCAAGGGCAGAAGAGGAGTGAGACTTAGGACATTCTCAAGGATACTTTTTGTTTTCTTTTTGAGACAGAGTCTTGCTCTGACACCCAGGCTGGAGTGCAGTGGCCTGATCTCAGCTCACTGCAAGCTCCGCCTCCCGGGTTTACGCCATTCTCCTGCCTCAGCCTCCCGAGTAGCTGGGACTACAGGCGCCCGCCTCCTCGCCTGGCTAGTTTTTTGTATTTTTTTTTTTTTTTTTTTTTTTTAGTAGAGCCGGGTTTAGTAGCCAGGATGGTCTCGATCTCCTGACCTCCCGAAGTGCTGGGATTACAGGCTTGAGCTACCGCACCCGGCCAAGGATACATATTTTAAAACAAATTTGCTGAACATTTTATGTTCTTCACGTGTTAGTTTTACACTAACTTCAGTTCAAAAGTATTATCATGCTAAATTTTAAGTTCTAAACTTATGTTTTTAATGTCATAATTATAATAACCTCTATTAAAATATGCAAAATGGAGACATTATTTTTCACAGCTTTATGAAAGCTATTACTACAGATGTTACTTTGTATTCTTTTAAAAGTACTTAAAATGTACAAAACGTGTTTGGAGCTTTTGCCAAAAGCATATTTTGTTTTAGCTTAATTGTTTGAAGAATATTTTTAAAAACTGTTAAATAATCCAGCATTATCCTAAAAGCTTGAATAAAAGGTTAACTCAGGTTTATGCCATTTTATTGTACACTTGTTAAGCTTGGCCTTGCGAAGTGTTAAACTTTGAATTGAATGTCAGCAACATAAAAATGCAAATTAGGAATTTTATGTTGTTAATTATAAATGCGTTCATTGTCTCTGAAATATATTCTGGAAAATATAGGAGTAAACTCAGTAGCAGATACTTTAAAAGTTGCCGAGCTAGGCACAGACTTATACAACTATACACTTAAAAAATTTAAGGGTTGGCCAGGTGCAGTGGCTCATGCCCGTAATCCCAGCATTTTGGGAGGCTGAGGCGGGCAGATTGAGTTCAGGAGTTTGAGAGCAGCCTGAGCAACACGGTGAAACCCCATCTCGGAAGAGATGGCCTGCCCCTCCACACCTGTGGGTGTTTCTCGTTAGGTGGAACGAGAGACTTGAGAAAAGAAATAAGACACAGAGACAAAGTGTAGAGAAAGAAAAGCTGGGCCGAGGGGACCGGCACTCAGCTTACAGAGGACCCACAGTGGCACCGTCTCTGAGTTCCCTTAGTATTTATTGATAATTATCTTTACCATCTTAAAGATAAGAGAGTGGCTGGACAATAGGATCACTGTAGGGAGGAAATCAGCAGTAAGACATATGAACAAAAATCCCTGTGACATGAATAAGTTTAAAGGAAAATGCTGTGCCTTGAGATGCATATGCAAACTCTCCATAAACCTTTTAGCAGCATTGCTCCAGCAAGTCCCACCTTATTCCTAAAGGCGGTTTTCTCCTTGCTCAGTAAACAAAGTAGGCNGGCACCCGTCTCTGAGTTCCCTTAGTATTTATTGATAATTATCTTTACCATCTTAAAGATAAGAGAGTGGCTGGACAATAGGATCACTGTAGGGAGGAAATCAGCAGTAAGACATATGAACAAAAATCCCTGTGACATGAATAAGTTTAAAGGAAAATGCTGTGCCTTGAGATGCATATGCAAACTCTCCATAAACCTTTTAGCAGCATTGCTCCAGCAAGTCCCACCTTATTCCTAAAGGCGGTTTTCTCCTTGCTCAGTAAACAAAGTATGCAATCGGGTTTTACACGGAGATGTTCCATTGCCCAGGGACGGGCAGGAGACAAATGCTTTTCTCTTACTTGAGATTAAGAGAATGGTGATGACCTTTAACCAGCAAGCAGCCTTTAGGCACTTGTTTAACAAAGCACATCCTGCACAACCCAATCTCCATTAAACCTTGAGTCACCACAGCACATGTCTCTTGCAAGGACAAGGTTGGGGGTAGGGTCACAGATTAACAGCATCTCAAATACAGAACAAAATGGAGTCTCTTATGTCTGCTTCCTTCTATATAGACACAGTAACAGGCTGATCTCTCTTTCTTTTCCCCACACATCTCTACTAAAATACAAAAGAAATTAGACAGGTATGGCAGTGTGTGCCTGTAGTCCCAGCTTCTCAGGAGGCTGAGGAAGGAGAATTGCTTGAACCCGGGAGGTGGAGGTTGTAGTGAACCGAGATCGTACCATTGCACTTCAGCCTGGGTAACAGAACGAGACTCTATCTCAAAAAAAAAAGGAAAAGAAATTTAAAGGTTATGTAAAGGAAGCACATTTAAAATTTTGGTGAACTATGTTACTTAGAGAATGAGTATTTTATTGAAAACAGTCAACAAGCTCATAAAATCCCGAGTATTATCTCACAAGTCATAAATTCCTCTCACATAGCCCATATCGTTTTGTGTTGCATTTAGCTGTGAAACCATGTGGGAATGATAGTTCTCTTCAGAATTGTAATTGAACCTATTTGTATCGTTTTTAGTTAGGCTCCTTCTGTTAGTAGCAGCTTAGGCATAGGAAGGCCTTAGTGCTTTTCAGATTTTACACCTGTTTTACCTATAGGACAGTAGGGTTGTCTTCTGGAAGAACTTTTGTTTGTTTAATAAAGAACCCCAGCAGACAATAGGGAGTGATTTGAGTGACTGTAATGTCCTCAGCTACAGTTGTCTCCATTTGCATTTAAGATTATTGCATTAAGATTATTGATTTTTTTTCTCATATTGTTAATTGGTTTTTGGTTATTTTGTATAATCTTTGCTCCTTTCTTTTTGCCTGATTGTTTCTCATTATGGTTTGGTGGTTTTCTGTAGTGGTGCCATTTGAGTCTTTTCTGTTTGTCATTTATGTGTTTGCTTTACCTATGAGTTTTATATGTTCATGTGTTTTGATGATGGTAAAATGTCCTTTTGCTTCCAGGTTTAGCATTCCGTTGACCATTTATTGTAGTGCCTGTCTGTGGTGAGGAATTACCTCAGCTTTTGCTTGTCTAGGAAAGACTTTATTTCTTCTCCTGGTAATTTCGTTGGATATATATCCTTGGCTGGCAGTTTTTTTTCTTTCTGCACTTCAAATATATCATCCCATTCTCTCCTGCCTGTATCTCCTGAGAAATCCACTGGTAGTCTTATGGGGGTTCCTTTGTAGGTGATTAGACACTTTCTTGCTGTTTTTAGAATTCTCTATTGTTGACTTTGGACATTTTGACTATAATGTGCCATCGAGAAGATCTTTTTGTATTGTATCAGTTTGGTGATCTGAGAACCTCCTGTATCTGGACGCCTAAATCTCTTGCTAGACTTGGACAGTTTACATTTATTGTTTTATTAAATAGGTTTTCTAACACTTTTGTTCTCTCTTCACCCTCTGAGACCCCAATAATATGAATATTTGGTCACTTTATGTTGTCTCATGTCATGAATACTTTCCTCATTCTTTTTTATTCTTTATTTTTTTCTGATTGGGTTCTTTCAAAAGACCTGTCTTCAAGTTCTGAGATTCTTTTTCTTTTTTTTCCTTTTTTTTCTTTTTGAGACTGAGTCTCACTCTGTCACCCAGGCTGAAGTGCAGTGGGGCACAATCTTGGCTCACTGAAACCTCTGGCTCCTGAGTTCAAGCGATTCTCCTGCCTCAACCGCCTGTGCATCTGGGATTACAGGCACATGCCACCACACTCAGCTAATTTTTGTATTTTTAGTAGAGATGGGGTTTCCCCATGTTGGCCAGGTTGGTCTCAAACTCCTGACCTCTGGTGATCCACCTGCCTTAGCCTCTCAAGGTGCTGGCATTACAGGCATGAGCCACCACACCCAGCCAAGTTCTGAGATTCTTTCTTCTGCATGAGCTAGTCTATTATTGAAGTTTTTGAATGTATTTTGTATTTCAAGCAATGAATTCTTCAATTCCAGAATTTGTTTCCTTTTTTATGATCTTTATCTCTTTGGCCAATTTCTCATTCATATCCTGAATTGTTTTTCTGATTTCCCTCTGTTGTTTTTCAGAATTCTCTTGTATCTTCATCTTGGGAATCAGTAGTTTGAATTCTTTTTCCAAGATTTCCTGAATTTCTTTTTGGTTGGGATCTGTTGCTGGAGAATCATTGTGATCCTTTGGAGGTATTATATTTCCTTGCTTGTTCATGTTTTTTGTGTCTTTACGTTGATACCTGGTTTAACCGTTTCTCCATTAGTTTGAATTTGCTGTTGTAGGGGAGGACTTTTTCCTGAAGTTGTATCTATGGTGTTGGGTGAGTAGGCTACTTTGACTTTGATTCTTGTGCATGCAGTAGTGTACTCTGTGTAATTTCTTTGGCTATATACCGCATCAGTGGTATCTGTGATTTTCCTCAGTGGATTAAGTGTACAGTTATTAGTGGAAGCTGTGGTGAAGTTTTACTTTAGATGTCAAGCCCCAGATAGTCTTCGGGCCCCAGTTGTAGCAGTGGTGGGCTGGGCATGCCTGTCCTTTGGCCCCAGCGTGGTATATGCTGGCACCAATGCTAATGGGTCCAGGCGAGTGGATTTTTGGGCCTCCAGATGGCTTACTTGGATGCCAGTAGTGGCAGCAGTGGGCCAGGCGGGTGGGCAGGTTCTTGGACCTCTAGACAGCCAGCATAGCACGGGCAATGGCAGTGGCAGTAGCAGACGACCGTTTGGGTCCTGAGTAGTGTGCACAGGTGTTGGCAGTGGCTATGATGGGCTGGGCGGACCACTCTCCAGGCCCTCAGGGAGTGCATGCAAGTACATGCCAACTGAGGTGGTAGCAGCTCGGCAGGTAGGTCCAACCTCAGGCCCTCTGGAGGAGTGTTCAGGTGCCCATGGTAGTGAACTGGGCTGGGCAGTGCTGTGGTCCCCAGACTATGTGTTCTGGCACAGCTGTAGGGGGTGGGGAAGCCAGGTTGGGTAGGCTTGTCCTCAGGCCCCCCATGGTGTGTACAGGTGTGCTAGCTGTGGTGAGAAGGGGTGGAGTGCAGAATGCATGGCTGGGAGGTGGCAACAGCTCTGATTCTGCACTTCCACTGGAGAGGGTGGTGCTGCCTTTAGTGACTGGCGGTAGCCTAGGCTGGTGGATAGGGAACATCTATGCCCCTCAGATCTCGGCCCCTGCAGTGCTTGTGTCTCAGCCCTGGATGTAGTAGTCTGCTGTCACTTGCACCTAAGTCCTAGGGCCAGCAGTCCGTGCTTCTCTTGTTTTTCAGGACAGTGTGAGGTCTGTTGGGAGCAGAGTTCTGAAATGGTACCTTGCTGTATCTGCTTAGATCTCAGAGAGTATGTGGGACCCAGAGTGATGACACTGCTCCTTTCTAGGGCAGTGTCATCACACAGTCTCCTGGCAGCTGCCTATGTTTGTTTCAGGGCCCATGAGGGTCCAGGGGCTCTCCTGTAGCTAGGATTGCAAGAGTTCACAGTGGGAAGGTAGACTTCTGAGGGTCTGTCATTTACCTCTTTCCCATATAGGGAAGTCTCCCTTTGCCTCCCAGCTGATCCTGCCAGAGCAGGTTGCCTTGCTTCCTTCTCCTTCCTTGCTTTAGATATTTCCTGTCACTTTTCTGTGAATTCCAGTGGTCCGTCTTGGATAATGTATTCGAAGTGTGATTATCTACTCTTTTGGTTCTTTTTAATGGAAGAGGGGAGTGCGAAATGCCTCTAATCAGCCATCTTGAAGCCTCTCTCTTACGTTGTCTCTTCTAAGAGGCCATAGGTGACAAGATGAAAGGTGTCTCTATAACTGCTTGAAAAGTTAGGTAATCAGAATTATCTATCATGTGTACTATTTAATAACACATTACTTAGCTCCCATCCTCCCAGACAGTACTACTATTATATCTCTTTTCCAGAAATTTATAATATTCTATGACAGGAGAATGATTCAGATGAGTATTGTTCTTTCTGATAAAGTTCCAAGGATACATCTAACATAACCATTCTGGACCTATACAGTCAGCTGTCTTTATCCCAGGTTCTGTATCCCAGGGTCCACATCCACAGATTCAACCAACTGCATTGAAAATATTTGGGGAAAATGAAATAAAATAAAAAATAACAATATAATTAAAAATAATACAGATTTAAAAACAGTACAGTATAACAGCTATTTACATGACATTTACATTGTATTTGGTATTGTAAGTAATCTAGAGATTATTTAAAGTATTCAGGAAGGATGTGTATACGGTATAGGCAAATATTATGCTTTTTTTTTTTTTTTTTTTTTTTTGAGACAGAGTCTCGCTCTGTCGCCCGGGGCTGGAGTGCAGTGGCCGGATCTCAGCTCACTGCAAGCTCCGCCTCCCGAGTTCACGCCATTCTCCTGCCTCAGCCTCCCAAGTAGCTGGGACTACAGGCACCCGCCACCTCGCCCAGCTAGTTTTTTGTATTTTTTAGTAGAGACGGGGTTTCACCGGGTTAGCCAAGGATGGTCTGGATCTCCTGACCTCGTGATCCGCCCGTCTCGGCCTCCCAAAGTGCTGGGATTACAGGCTTGAGCCACCGCGCCCGGCCTTATTATGCATTTTATGTGAGGGACTTGAGCATCCATGTATTTTGGTATCCAAGGGGTCCTGGAACCAATCTTCCAAAGGACAACTCTGCCATTTGTATGTTGTTTGTGTTCAGATGTTAGGGTTTTTTTGTTTGTTTGTTTGTTTGTTTTACATTTTTTGTATTTTGAGGGGTGTTTTGGTACTTTTTTCCTTAAGGAAAGCTGTTATCTTCACTAAAACATAAGCTACTGAAAAGCTGTCAAGACTTAAGCAAGGCAACATTCAAGGAAGCCATTCCAAAAATAGTTGACCTAATGACCAAAGTTTACAAATTATTTCAGTGATTTGACAGCATTTTATTTTGTAAGTGATATATTTGTCTTTCAGAAAGGGAAGATTCTAGTAATATAAATATGAATAAAAGGAATACTAATATTTAAAACTAGAAACCATTGATTTTAGATATTAAAAACTAACTAGGAAAGTTAAAGGTCACTTATTCAGTGAAATGAACAGACTTGGAGACTTGGTTTAAAATAGGAAGTAAATAAAAATTGAGTGTAAGGAATGTTTTCTTTTTGACTCTAAGTGTTCTTCAAAACAGTGTTTAGTTGAAAAGGGCGTTGTCCTGTGACAAGAGGTTTTAAGTGATATTAGGAAATGAGTGAATGGGATAAAGGCAGTTCATTTGTTTTGTACCAATAGGAAATTACAGCTTTAGAACATATTTCTATTAGTGTGCTTAAACCTAAGCAAGTTCTGAAATAGTGTTTTTTTAAAGCTATTTCTTTAAGTAAATCTTTTAGAAAACATACTAGCTAAAATAAATTCTAAGTATCCAATAAATTGCCTATGGCATTTACATTTATAATACATTACAGTTAATACTGTTTCTGGAAGCTTAGTCCTAACCATATTGCTAGTTACTATCAAAATGACATACTTCTGTGTCCCAGTTTTCTCATCTGTAAGTACTTCAAGTGTTTGTCAAGATTAAATGAGATAATATATAGACAGTTCTTGCTTTGTATATTTCCAATATACATTAATTTCAGTTAGGACAGCTTAGTTTAATAACACCAGTCCCTTAACAACCCAGCTTATTACTCCCTCACTTTGTTCAGGACTCTGTTCACAATTTATCTCCTCAGAGAGACCTTCCCAGAATCCTGCATCTGAAGTGGCAACCTTTGTCTGTCACTCTCTATCCCTCTTATCCTGCCTTTAAAACAAAACAAAACAAAACTTATTTACTTCTTTATTACTTAATTACAGGACTTATTACCACCTATGTTTGTCTACTATCAATCTCCTCCCTCCCTATGTCCCCACCCCCCAGAACATGAGTCTATGTGGGCAGGGACTTTATCTGTTTTTCCTTCACTGCCATGTCTGTAGTGGCTGTCATGAAGTTGATGGTCATTAGATGTTGATTCAATACATAAGTAAATAAATAAGCCGTGCCTGTTGGGTCACACCTGTAATTCCAGCACTTTGGGAGGCTGAGATGGGTGGATCACTTGAGTTCATGAGTTTGAGACCAGCTGGGGCAACATGGTGAAACTCTTTGTATTTTTAGTCTCTACTAAAAATACAAAAATTAGCCGGGTGTGATGGTGCATGTCTGTAATCCCCAGCTACTCGGGAGGCTGAGGTGGGAGGATGGCTTGAGCCCAGAGGGCAGAGATTACAGTGGGCCCAGATCGCACCACTGTACTCCAGCCTGGGCGATAGAGCCAGACCTTATCTCAAAAAAGTAAAATAAAATAAGTAAATAAATAATTTATGTTCCATAGCTCAGGCAGTGCTTTCTTCTTTCCTATTTGTTTTTTATGTACTTAGTCTATTCTGAATTCCTCTGATACTTAGTGTCTTTACTTTGGCACCATGTTCAACTTTTATGTTAATGTGTATCTTGTCTCCAATGAGATGGCAAGGAGTGTATCTTACCTCTTTCTCTGCCCAAAAAGTCTAATGTAAGAATAAGCAAATATGCATTAAATTATATTTCATAATAAACCTGTTATTATTGTAGCTTCTTAATCTACATGGCATTGAATCATAAATCCTTTAGTTCATTCAACAAATTCATTATTTATCTATTCAAATATTTATTTGATCCTCTTGTATCAGGTACTATTTCAGGTGCTGGGTATATAGCAGTAAACAAAATAGACAACAACCCTGCTGTCATGACGGCTATACTATAGTGAGGGGACACAAAAATAAACAGATATACACATAATATATCACTTAGTGGTCACTGCTATGAGAAAAATAGAACAAGGTAAGGGGAATAGGGAGTTCTTTTGTGGGGGTTATAGGTGACTGCTATGTTGTAGGATATCTTCAAAGGAGCAAGCCCTGTAAATCTCTGATCCAAACCTCATATCCAAACCATATGGTAAAAAGACTTTTAGTTGGAAATCTAATGTTTTGAGAGACCCATTTGAGACCCAAGATGAATATTTTTTATTTTCCTATATAAGAGACTTACTAGTTTATCTCTCTTTTTTGTTTTTTGTTTTTGTTTTTTTGAGGCAGAGTCTGGCTCTGCTGTCCAGTCTATAGGACAGTCACACGAACTGGCTCACTGCAACCTCCGTCGCCTGGGCTTAAGCCATCCTTCCACCTCAGCCTCCCCAGTAGCTGGGACAGCAGGCATATGCCACCATGCCCAGCTGAATTTTTGTATTTTTTTAGAGTTGGGGTTTTGCCATGTTGCCTAGGCTAGTCTCAAATTCCTGAGCTCAAGCAATCTTCTTGTCTCGACCTCCCAAAGTGCTAGGATTACAGATGTGAACCACCATGCCTTACCAGTTTATCTCTTTGAAAGAAAGAGTTTGATTTGGATTTTATGTACAGTAGGTAACCAATCATGTGTCTTGGGGTCTAGAATTCCTCAGATGCCTCACTTATTGAATATCGAGTGATGTTCTTCAGAATTCCCAAGCTTGTAGTCTTGAGGATTTTCACAAGTGTTCCAATGACTGTTTCAAAGACCAGTTTTATCTTTCAAATTCTCTTTAGAGAAATCTTTCAATTTCTCTTTCAAAATATCTTTCAAATTCTCTTAGTATGAAAACATTCCTGTCGCTACTGAAGGTACTTATTTTTAATGATCTTCCAGCTAGGCTTTTCTTGCGTTTTTTGGTTTGTATTCTGTATATTCCTTACTTTTTGTATCAAACTCATCACCTTCCGTTTAAAGCGTATCTTTTTTCCCACATTTTTTGGTCTCTCACTCAGAAACTCTTATTTCTACTAAAGATATTGTTTTATACATTTTAAAACAGATCTCTCAAACTTGTAACTTCTATCTAGTTGCTCTGTTTAAAGTCACTGGATATCAGAAGTTAATTATATGGTTAGTTTCACATCTAGGCATGCTCTAATATAATTAAGATGGGGTTGTAAGCATAATACTAAGGGTGGAAATACTTATAATTTCATGACTTTGTCACTCAGGAAATAAAAATCACTAATCCTAAGTGATATGAAAATACATTCTTAGATATAATGGTCAGTTTTAAATATAAGAAAATAATCTTTCATCATTCCAACTTCTAGTCTCCAGAAGAGTTCTATTTAAAAATTGGGATGAAGGAGAAAGACATTAATACTTGAAGTACCAGATGTTGTAGTGTACTTTTTGTATGTTGTCTATGAGGTAAGAATAATTATCCCTTAACATTATCATTTTACAGTCAAGAAACTCAGCAATTCAGACTACTTGTCTGGGGTTATGCAGCCATTAAGTGACTGGAGCCAGGATTCAAACTCAGGTATATCTGAGCTGACTTCAGAGCCCACATTGCATCCATTATATCAAACTGCCTCATCAAATGAGGGCTAGTTATTATTTTTTGAAATAATGGATGCATTTGAAATCAGAGCTAGTTCTCAGACATTTTCACTGATGTCCAAAGTGCTAAACAATTTTGTTTGCTGTCTGAAATTCCACCCTGCATCTCTGAGTCCAAAAATCATACTAAAATGCAACGAAAGAGTCACAGAGATTACCTTGAACCTACGGTAATATGAATACTTTACACACTGAAGTTGATAAATGTTTTGCTTTCAACTACTATTAGTGACAAATCACTTGACACACATCTCACTGCCAGTGTGATGAAATCCCAGTGTTGAGAACTACAGGATAAAGGAGCCATTCCCAGACACAATCCCCTCCATTTAATTTATTTCCAATAATAAATTAGTAACTGGACAGGTATTTGCTTAGCTAGAAAAAAGAAACCAAGCTGCAAAATTGGAGATTTAAGATTGAGTGGATGAAACTAAAATGGCTAAAATTAAACAAAGATACTTACGACAAGGTAGATTTTTAGATTTCATAGACAGCCTACAAATGTTATTAACAGACAGTAGGAGGTCAGTATATGGGTGTTTGTTTTTGCGTTCTTAGGTGTTAGAATCTGGAGGGAATTTTAAGAACTATTTTTAATTTAATTGAACCAAATGGCTTTTTTATACTTCAGTTTTAAAATGTTTTAGTAAAATATGTAAGAATAGTTTTAAGCAATGTAAAACTCGACCTTTCAGAATGGAAATTATATTCGATGTATTTAATTTGAAATCATGTATTCTAATAAATGTTCATGGTTAACTAAAGAAGTTTAGTGATAGAGATTTAGCATACTCTGGACCTGGGTACCTGGTCGTAATATAGTCCCAGAGAGTCCTCCAAAGATGATGCAAAGTAGAGAAAAGCATGACTCTTTGGCCCAGCACCTGGAAGATTCTATTCATCTTTAGGAACTGTTTTGTTTCTATTCTTTATAGCTATCTATTTTCATTTACAGCATATACCTTTTTTCAGAAGTACAGGGATGATGAACCAAGTCATTCTTACTGTATTTCTACGACATGTAAGTTAGTAAGTTCTACATTGAAAATAGTGAAAAACTTCAGGAAGAAAGGGTAATTGAGGATGGCTTATACATTGGTCAAGAAAAACATCAAGTACATTTAAGGAGTACATTTAGGAGAACATTAGAATCCAGATGGAAACTTCTTCAGCAAACATTCCAAAATAGGGTGTTTTAAAGTTATATTATACAACCATATCACTTAACTTGTCCTATACTATTTTTACTTCAGTAGCAGAGCAGATACAATTGTTTAAGATCAAATCTTCTTGGCTAGTGATTTAATCCCTTTGCATTTCGCTTCATGATTATGGGAATTAACTTCTGAAAGGCCTTCTTATTTCAGTAGTATATATTATCTTAGCTATACCACTTTATTATTATATTTGACATATCGCTATACCCTGAATTTTCATTAAAAGTTTGTATTTTAATTACTCTTAATTATTCCTAAATTTCATCCCTTCTGTCCATTCTTTTGGTCACCTGTCTATCCTAAACTTCAGCTATTTGAATACCTGAGATACAGTGGTATCTTATGATTGATCTTGCCTCAGTTTCTAGCTCTTCCAAGCTGTTCTTACATGTCCACCAAATTAATATTCTTTAAGCAATCCTTTAACCAAATCAAGTAAACCCGTTACTCAAAATTTTCTGATTCATTTACCCCTATCTCGCAACATAGACCTTTAGCGACGTTGGCCATGGGAGCCTAGTTGCTGGCCTCCATGCTATCCCAATAATATGATAATGACTGCCCAGTGCTACCCACCCTGTCCTCCAAAAGTTTTTCTACTAGGTTGAATATGAACCCTTCCTGGCCGGGCGCGGTGGCTCAAGCCTGTAATCCCAGCACTTTGGGAGGCCGAGACGGGCGGATCATGAGGTCAGGAGATCGAGACCATCCTGGCTAACACGGTGAAACCCCGTCTCTACTAAAAAATACAAAAGCTAGCCGGGCGAGGTGGCGGGCGTCTGTAGTCCCAGCTACTCGGGAGGCTGAGGCAGGAGAATGGCGTAAACCCAGGAGGCGGAGCTTGCAGTGAGCTGAGATCCGGCCACTGCACTCCAGCCCCGGGCGACAGAGCGAGACTCCGTCTCAAAAAAAAAAAAAAAAAAAAAAAAATGAACCCTTCCTAACCCTATTCCATCCCTCCAACATTCCATATCATCCATGTTGGTCATTGATGCAGCTTAGAATCCATCTCTTCCATTAAGACTTTTCTTCTGTTCAATGCACACTGATCATTCCCTCTTCTGAATTCTTAACTACATTATAAATTATTATATACTTTCCTTTTTGATTGCATATTGCCTTCACCTACTGATTAAGATGTGTATGTTTTGTCCTAGGTTTTAAAAAATAAAAAGTGTAACTCTGTTTTTGGAGAAATATCCTGGACCCCTGCTATAGGCTCTATTCTTTACCACTACATCAAGAAAAGGTGTAATGGATTAGAAAAAATATATAACACTAGTTATATATATTTAGGATCTAAAATCTGCTATCTCAAACTGTGATCAGTCTAAAAATTTAGCTTACTAGCTGTGTTTAGTTTTAACTTGTCATAGCCCTGAAATTCCCATGAAAATTTAATAAAGGTGAATAGAAAAGTGGTTTTATTTTAGATTGAATGCCTTCATTTCAGTTTGATTTCTCTGAAGTTCTAGTCATGTGGATAGGCCAGATTTAAGTCTACATTATTAATAATTGTTGCATCACTTGAAGCCAGCGGACCGTAGCCTCAGCTTTACTTCCTGGTGATTTTACAGTTTTACTTGGCCTTTTTGCCTAATTATTACTTAAGCCCTGTGATTTAATTTACAAGGTTCTGGAAAAAAAAAAAAAAACTTAGAATATTCTTAACTAGGATTGTGCTTTTAGAGAACGTTTTGCTTCTTGACTTTTATACTTTTAAGCTCTTAAGACTCAGTGTTGAATATTATCTTTATTATAATAAGGTTCTGTTACAGGCTAATTTGCAGTTAGGTTAACTATTTTCATTGTGCAATGTAAATCTAAATACAGTTTTGTTTACTTCACCCTGATTGAAGTCAGAGAAGCCCTCTTGAAATGGAAGAGAAATTAACATGGCAAGTGAGTGATTTGTTTATACTATGCATTAGACAGGCTCATTGTGATTATATTAGACATCAGTCAGCTTTTACATATTAGACATGGCAATTGAATGATCTTAATTTTGCTCATTAAAATAATTTTTCTGATGTATCAGTAAGATTAAAATTTTTACATTGAATTTTAATATCTGCCTGCTGCTTAATTCCAGAATGATGAAAGTGTATTGTATGTGATGTACACAATACCACTTAATACAAATCTTGCTGTATTTGCTGCTGATTATACGTCATTATAGAATGCCATGACAGCATAAGGGAATACTGCATAGCAGAGAGAAAAATAATCTATGATTTGATTAAAAGGATACAATTATTCTGAACTGTTACATCATGTGGGATTTTTTACAAAGTTTTTTTATTTTATTTAACTCTTGCTAAGGATTTGAAGCATTCATTACCATCTGGACTTGGTCTCTCAGAAACTCAAATTACATCTCATGGCTTTGACAATACCAAAGAGGGGGTTATTGAAGCAGGAGCATTTCAAGGTAAGAGCCCATATATTTGTAAAGATGGCTGGGGTGGAGGATGGGAGAAGTTCACTAAATGCTACCTTTATTAAGAAAGCACAAGAATGAAGGCCTTTCATTCTGTGATAAAACACTGATTATAAATGTCATCCTTTTTCTCTTCAATTTAAGTATTATAGGAATTATTTCAGTAGTCTTTATATAAACAGCTCAATGTGCATGGTATCACTGGTTATTATTTAAGAATTGGTTGTGGCCGGGCGCGGTGGCTCAAGCCTGTAATCCCAGCACTTTGGGAGGCCGAGACGGGCGGATCACGAGGTCAGGAGATCGAGACCATCCTGGCTAATACGGTGAAACCCCGTCTCTACTAAAAAATACAAAAAACTAGCCGGGCGACGAGGCGGGCGCCTGTAGTCCCAGCTACTCGGGAGGCTGAGACAGGAGAATGGCGTGAATCCGGGAGGCGGAGCTTGCAGTGAGCTGAGAGCCGGCCACTGCACTCCAGCCTGGGCGGCAGAGCAAGACTCCGTCTCAAAGAATTGGTTGTAAAATACTGAAATAAAAACAAAAATTATATCAGAAATGTAGGTGTAGATTATTTTAACTTGTAACTATGAAATTTATAAATCAGTGTTGATTTTCATAAATACAGATTTCTTATTTCAAAGCAATAGAAAAATGAACTTTTTACGTTATATAGAAGGTCTCCAAGACCACACTCATTAAAAGTTTGTATTTTAATTACTCTTAATTATTCCCAAATTTCACCCCTTCTCTCCATTCTTTTGACCATCTCTCTATCCTAAAGTGTAGCTATTGAATACCTGAGATACAGTGGTATCTTATGATTGATCTTGCCTCAGTTTCTGACTCTTCCAAGCTGTTCTTACATGTCTGCCAAATTATTATTCTTTAAGCATTCCTTTAACCAAATCAGTAATTTGCTAGGAGAACTCGCAGGACTTACATAGTGACATTCATGGCTATGATTTATTATAATGAGAGTAGCAAGCACAATCAGTAAAGGCAAAAAGTACATAAGCTAAGTCTGAGGAAAATTAGGCATAAGATTCCAAGAATCTTCTCCCAGCTTAATTGCACAGGACTTGCTTAATTCCTCCAGCAGTGAGACTGACAACATATGTGAAATTTTGCTAACTAGGAGAGCTCATTTAGAAACTCCATGCTTGGGATTTTTACGGGGAGCTGATCACATAGGTTTCTCTGTCTGTTACATAACAAGATTCTAGACTTCCAGAAGGAAAGCAGGTAAGCAGCATAGGCCACATTGCAGGTAAACAGCTTAAGCACAGTGAGGCACTCAGAATCATTCTGGCAATGGAGGGAATCCTCCCAAAATTCAAGTTCCCGCATGCCAGCCTTTTTAAGGATAGGCAGTTGGACCTGCTATGTTAACTCTTTTCTGCATACATCTCATATCTATGTCTGTTTTTAATAGGAGAATATTGCCTCCTTTCTTAATGCTTTTACTTGTGATAACTTTTTTAAACTTTTTTTTTTTAACTCAAGCGAAAGTAAAGCCATGTAAACATTTAGATGTGGGAAATAGATTTTTCTGGACAGTACTGTAAAGTGTAGCTATAGTTTATGTTCAGTTCAATTAAGCACATATTAATTTTAATGCTGCATTAAATTTTACAAAATAAAGAAACAGTTGTGTCCATGCCTTTGTAAACCATAGCCCTCTTGCAGATTAGTATTCTGTATTTTTTTTTTAAAAGACAGAGTCTCACTCTGTTGCCCAGGCTGGAGTGCAGTGGCATGATCTCGGCTCACTGCAACCCCCACCCCCCGAGTTCAAGCGATCCTCCTGCCTCAGCCTCCCAAGTAGTTGGGATTATAGGTGCCTGCCACCGCACCAGGCTAATTTTTGTATTTTTAATAGAGACAAGGTTTCACCATGTTAGCCAGGCTGGTCTTGAACTTCTGAACTCAAGATCTACCCGCCTCAGCCTCCCAAAGTGAGCCACCGCACCCGGCCGTATTCTGTATTTTTTTATTGTACGGTTGGCCAATACTTTATTTAAATAACAATTTAGATTTTGAAGTATATTCTCTGCTATATGGGTCCTGGAAATAGACATTTAGGATAAATCCAGTATAATATCCTCTACTTTAGGCTATGAAATGAATGGACTGTCTACTGACATTTTTTTCTCTTTTCATTCTTATATTTAGAAAAATAAAGGGAGCAATCATGTCAATGTCTGAGTAGTCATTCTGAAGCATCCGGGCATTCTTATATCAGGGATAACTTTGAATTTGGAAGAACTGACTGAGTACCTAAAACTATGAGTGCTGAAAAATATAAAGCTTACTTTGCATAATTTGGTACCATTTTTTGACTAATCACCAATTCTAAAATTTAAATGTCGACATAGAATAAAAAACTAATTTCACTATTAACATGGCAAGTGAATGATTTGTTTATACTACTCAATAGCCAGGCTCATTGTGATTATATTAGACGTCAGTCAGCTTTTACATATTAGACATGGCAATTGAATGATCTTAATTTTGCTCATTAAAATAATTTTTCTGATGTATCAGTCAGATTAAAAAAATTTTTTTTTTTTTTGAGACGGTGTCTTACTCTGTTGCCCAGGCTTGAGTGCAGTGGCGCGATCTCGGCTCACTGCAAGCTCCGCCTCCTGGGTTGACATCATTGTCCTGCCTCAGCCTCCCGAGTAGCTGGGACTACAGGAACCTGCCACTACGCCCGGCTAATTTTTTGTATTTTTTAATAGAAACGGAGTTTCACTGTGTTAGCCAGGATGGTCTCGATTTCCTGACCTCGTGATCCGCCCGCCTCAGCCTCCCAGAGTGCTGGGATTACAGGCGTGAGCCACCATGCCTGGCCTAAATATTTTTAATGAAATTATTTAGCTGCCATTTTTATCCCTTAAGGTTACTGTATAATGGTATTATACAATAATTGAAATCAGTTGGCCATTATGAACTGGTGTACATGAGCATTAAAATGCCCATCAGTTTCACTTGCTTATAGAATGTCCTAATTCTTCTAATTGGAATAAGAAAATATATTTCATGATAGTGGCGGTAATATATGTCTCTCTGAACTGAGTGTATAAAACATTTAAAAATCCAAACTGTATTGTTGATCAGTGTATTAGGAAAATAATCGTTCTGCTGCTATACTTAGTTAAGCATTTGTTGGAAAGTTGTGATTGTTTTAAGATATATGTAGATAAATTGGAATGAACATGAGAAAGAATAACATATAATGATTACAATTTGGAAAACAGGTCTTACAAAAAAATGTTAAAGGAATTAGGACTGTGTTAGCTCTCTGGAAAGATGACTAAATGATAAATTATGACTATCTGCTTAAACAGTTAACAAGGAGAGTATTAGCCATCTACTTTTTCATCTATCTAGTGCAGATTTAAAAGTTATACTTCAACTTAAAAACAACAAATATTGAAATCTGCCTAGCACCCAAGATGTTACAGAATCAGTAATAGTGGAAATCATGAATCAATCAAAGCTCATAGGAGTTAAGTGTACTTGGTACCAGGGTTTTGTTTTAATGGGGGTATAAATCTTTGCACATATGTATTCATCTTCTAGGTTTTTGTTGTTGAGATGAAATAGATTTAATTCCCCAAATTTAGCCAGTTAGTAAGATCCTGTATTATTGAGAGATCCTATATTATTATTTATTTTTTAGTTGGTATTGGTGAATGATTTTGGTAACAGTTGTTTAAAAGGTTAAAGTATTAAAGATACAGAGAAGCGATAATTACCTTTGAAGGTAAATCAAAAAAGCTGAAGTCCCAGTTACAGCCACACTACATTATTTGCTATTTTACTTTGGAGAGTGACATTTCATTTGTTACATATGTTATACACATCTCATGTAGTGCCATGGTTTATTTCTTATGCAAGATTAATAAACTGTAATAACTAGAACAATGGAGCTCCTATTCCTGGGGTCAAGACATGGAAGTACGGTAGTCTTCTTTTATTTTACACTTTCTTATTTAGAATCCCTTATGCTTTTGACAGTAGAGATACAGTCTTTGTTTAAAATGGTGATCGGACTGGATAACCTATTAAAATGCCTTCCAACTCAGCAAGTAACTTGTAGATTAGTGATTTTTTTTTTTTTTTTTTTTTTTTTTTTTTTTT
>NW_016805059.1:5468913-5476337 GCF_001698545.2 Rhinopithecus bieti | reverse complement strand
CCTCCCGGGTTTACGCCATTCTCCTGCCTCAGCCTCCCGAGTAGCTGGGACTACAGGCGCCCGCCACCTCGCCCGGCTAGTTTTTTGTATTTTTTTAGTAGAGACGGGGTTTCACCGTGTTAGCCAGGATGGTCTCGATCTCCTGACCTCGTGATCCGCCCGCCTCGGCCTCCCAAAGTGCTGGGATTACAGGCTTGAGCCACCGCGCCTGGCCTGTAGATTAGTGATTTCTGTATTGAATTTAATAATGGAGATATTATGGTGTTCAGAACATCTGAGTCTCTAATAAGAAACTATTTGAACCTCTCTAGGCTTTATTAATCTTACTGTTTAATGTGAGAGTTTAGGTGATTTCCATCATCCCTTCTGGTTTTAAATTTTATAATTTAACAGATTTAAAGAGACAAATATCTCTCACTTTGAAAGTTAACAACAATCTATTTAGTTTAGGTCTATTGTGTGTTTGAATTTTAATGTGAGATCCAGTTCAAGTTAAGGTTTATTTTATACTGTTAGAACTCGTGACTGTTTCTATATCAGAATTTAGTACATCTGGGATATGACCAATTATTACTAATAGTAAGTAAAGAAAGTAGACGTGTCTTTCTTATTAGGAAATTTAATTATGAGCGTAATGCATTATATTTTTTCCAGAGAACTGGGGAAGAGTGTAGTTGAAATAAAAGTACATTATAGACATTAAAATATTCTCAGCTAAACATGGAAGAACTTTAATAATTTTTCAGTTTTAAAAATTTATTACTCCTTTTTTTTGGTTTAATGCTAGACATTAGCAACAATGTTGGGTAATCAGTGTTTCTTTCTTTTTTTCTTTTTTTTTTTTTAGTTGAGACAGGGTCTGGCTCTGTCACTTAGGTTGGAGTGCAATGGTGCGATCTCGGCTGACTGCAGCCTCCTCCTCCTGGGCTCAAGCAGTCCTTCTATCTCAACCTCTGAGTAGCTGGGACTACAGGCTTGTGCCACCATGCCTAGCAAGGTGGTGTTTTGCCATGTTGCCCAGGCTGGTCTTCAACTCCTGAGCTCAAGCAATCCACCTGCCTCTGCCTCCCAAAGTGCTGGGATTACAAGCATGAGACACAGCTCTCAGCCGGTAGTCAATATTTCTTACTTTGTAGATAATTAAGGCTCAGAGGTGTTTAGTAATTTGCCAGGGTGTTCCTGATATCATGTGGTAGATAGAGCCAGAATTTTAAACTCTGTGTTAGAATTTAAAACTTAGTTGTGTTTCATTCAAAAATTGTGTTGTTTCCTCTGGTTCTCAAACTTAATTTTGTTTGAGAATCATCTTGAGTGGCTTTTGCAAAAGAATAGATGCCTGTTTCACTGAAAATCAGTAGATCTTGTTGAGTATCCCAGGTATGTTTGAAAAGCTCCAAAAGTGATTCTTATAATGTCAAAAAATACTCTATATCAGCACTTCTCAAATTTCAAAGTACATACAAATCACCTGGGGAAATGTTATGAAAATACAGGCTTGGGTTTAGTAGGACTGGGGCAGGGACTGAGATTTTGCATTTCTAACAAGCATCCAGGTGAATTGCAGAAGGTCCCCTACGTCCACATTATGAACAGCAATGAGACACACTATGTGACATTTGATTTATGATTTGAAATTTTTGGCTGCAATTCCTGTGAAGGCTATAATTCATTCACATTTCTTGTAAGAGATATGAAAGCATGTTTTAATATCCCTTACATGCCTTTGAATTTTTACTTGAAGAGTTTTTCCTTCATATATGAGAGTAGCAAGTTATGAAATATTTACCAAAGCTTTAAATCATGCAGCTGTGGGACTGTATTCACATTCTGTTAACTGATTTTGGAAATAGTAGAGTCCAGTTAAAATCCTGGTTAGATGTCATCTTACCAGATTTCATCATATAGTTACATATTTTGTTTAGTTTTGATAGTTTGATGAAAAGTTTATATAAAAACTGAGCCTGGTAGCATACATTTATTATTAGTCCTTCCCTGAAAGAAGATAAATATATTAATTCCAATTTTTAATCCTAGTGTTTGAATATTTTAAAGGAAATATCAGTAACCCTATATTCAAAATGTACAGTATGTGGAGGAGGAAAAGGATTTTCACAGTTAAAATGTCTACCTTTTCAGGTTCCCCAGCACCGCCACTGCCGTCTGTTATGTCTCCTAGCAGGGTTGCAGCTAGTCGACTGGCTCAACAAGGAAGTGATTTAATTGTTCCTGCAGGTATTCACTGCCCTGATTGGATAAAGCCCTTCTTGCTACTGCTGAAGCTACACTAATTTACTCAGTTTCATAATCACTTGCTTTATATTCTTAGGTGTGTGTTATTCTGACTTTTTTGGTGGCTGTCTTATTAACAATAAAGGAAATAATTTTTCTAACTGTATCCTATCTTTCTGGCTTTTCAGAATAATTAGGCTGTATCTCATACCTGAAATTTAATCCGTTTTAAAATTAAAACATTGTAAAATTTAATTTGCTTTAAAACATTCTTTTTTTGCTCTGGAATATGTAGGTTTACCATTTGATCCTAAACTCTCATCTTTGCAGCTCTGCCTTCTATTTTCAGTTAAAGGAAAAACAACTTTCAACAATTAGGTTGGTTGTTTTTAAGAATGGGTTAAGTGAAAAAGGTCTTGACTTCTTACTTCTAGCTTTAACTTACAAATAGTTTGCAGATTGCAACACAATACTATTAATTTACCAATTATACCCAATGAAAAATACTTGGGAAAATCAATATCTTCACATTCAATTTGCTCTGCACTTGACTGTTACTGGACTATAAAAATGGGAGAGAAAATGAACTCCATGTTTCTTCTTATATGAAATGTTAACATTTATATTTTGTTTTATGAGAATTTTGTAAATTCTTAAATGTGTTCTGTTTTATATACCATTCTTGTTCTTGGACTGATAAAGCTATGGGAAAGATTGGTCTGGTTATAGGAATAGGTGAGAGAAGAAATTTTTGCCGATCCTAAGTTTTCTCTTTATTTCATTATTCTTTTTAAATTATTAGAAACTTTCCATCCCGAAACTGAAATGAAAAATATTTTGACTATGAAAAGTATTTTACTATTAAGAAGTATATAGTTGTAGAGTTGCTTTCATATCAAAAATTCTTAATTGTTGGAAGAGTACATTGTCGGGAATTTACACTGCTTCTTTATTCATTATGGCTCTTTTTGGTTTTCTTGCCTTTTTTGTGTGATCTTTTGAGAAAAAAGAGGTACAATGTAGATCTTGTTTCAACCCAGCCTTTCATACTAGTGTTAACATATCTTTAATAACTATTTGAATTGAACAACTATGTGAAATTTGAATTATTTTTTTCAAATTCTCCAAAATTATAGCAACATTCTATTGTTGTTGTAGTCTGCACATTACAGTGAAAGATCACTGTGGGGAATACGTGTGGCCGCTTAGATTTTTATTGACCAAGATACTTCTTTTTTAGCATCATTAATGTATAAGATTAGTTGTGGAAATTTTATTTTTCTTAAAGTAAACCACAGCTTATATAGAAAATAAGGCTGATTGCAGCAGGTTTGTTTTCTGTTTGTTTGTTTAAAGAAGACAGATAAGTCACGTGGCATTTGTGTTTAATGGACAAAAGTGTTGTTTAAGTAATTAGGAAACTATCCTCAGCGATTCCAGGAAGTTCTAGTTCTTTACTTTGTGGGAACCTTTTTTCTTTTTTTAGATGCATAAGTATTTTAATTTGAACAATGTCAGGGTTTTGTTTTCTTTCCCTGCTTGTCTTCATCTGGATTGTGTTTTTGTCTTTTGTTACCTTGCAGGTGGCCAGAGAACACAGACAAAAAGTGGACCAGTTATTCTAGCAGATGAAATTAAAAATCCTGCAATGGAAAAGTTAGAACTTGTTAGAAAATGGAGTCTAAACACCTATAAGGTTTGTAATTATTTAATGTTTCCACCCTAAATGGCTCTAAAAATTTTTATTTATATGTTTATTCAAGTCATTATGTTGCAATTAAGTGCCTATAGAGAAGAGAAAATGCCATCTAAACATGGTAGAAATACAATTAGAAAATGAAGTATTTGTTTTATCATTGATCTTTGCATGTAATTTAAGAATTTAATACAAAAGAGTAAAAAAGCTATTAAAATGCTTATTAACTGATAATGTACGTAATTGAAGACATGTACTGCTTTGGAATTTATTTAGCTGCTACTATAGATATATTTGCTCCTTCCCCTCCTTTTGATACTTTATAGGAGCTGAAGGTCAATAGAGGTATATTAGTTCCACAAAGTTTGAAATTCTCTGATTTTACTATAATAACTAAGCATTAACTATATGGGCAACACTGGATTGCAAGTGAGTTGTGTTTCTAAAGTTTGTTAACATTCTTAGTTGCATTGCTTCAGAGTAATTGGTGATTATTTTTCTTATGCCTTCCATAAAACAAATAAGCAAATTATTTAACCCGTATTGTATTTGATGTATTACAAACAGCTCAACCCCCAGATCCACTTAGTACCTTTTGAATTTTAACAGGGACAAGACTGTAGAATTCGTGGAATAGTTAGGATGAAAGCCCTAGCACTCAGGTTAGAGCATTAGCCACAATTCTCCCTATATTCGTGAACTGATTGTGGGTCTAGTGATTGGTAAATTAAGAATTGTCTATATTTTATACAGAACAGGCCTTTCTTACATCTTCTCAATAGTAAAACAGAAGTGAATTTATTCTTTCAGTTAATGCCTTAAAAATATGATCTAGAAGTCTTCTTCAAAAGTGTAGGTTTTCTTAAGATGGTAAAACCTCCCTGAAACATGTTACATGAATCTGTCCAAAAATTATTTAGCTCATGTCAGTGTAGAATCTGAGAAATCCCAATGGTAGTCTTCAAAAAGTGATGCCTACTTAAACTAAACTCTTCTTCTAAAATATTCACAGATTTCTATTCCATCTTCTTGCTAATTCCACATAGCCAGTCAGTCATTAAGTCCTATGCATTCTGCCTTCTTAATATTCTTTCACCTTTTCCCCTGCTGTCAATCCCAGCCTTCACAGCCATAGTTCATATTTATTACTCTCTCACATTCCTGTAACAACTTCTTAACCAATTCTCTAAGATTGCATGTTCCACCCTGCCTAACATGGTTCCCTCTTGCTTAAAATCCTTCAGTCAGTCCCCACTGTTTTTAGAGTGGCATAAATCTGACCTCTATCTACCTTTCCCACTTTGTCTCTGCCTCTTTTCTATCTATGGATCAAGTTATTCATACCAAATTACCCAGAAACTTCCTAAACAATCTGTGCTTTCTCATACTTCTGTAACTTTGTTCATAAGGCTATATTTGCCTACTGCTTTGAATTCCCTTTCATTTTTACTTGTTCATTTTTCATACTAGACTGAGCAAGTTTAAGCTTTTTGTTCATTTGACCCTTCCTCTCATGTTGTTTACTTGATATTTTCCTTCTTCGTTATCTATTTATTCCTGTGTTTATGTGTTATTATCTGTTTCTTGTCTTGCATCTCTTATCTCTACAATAATCTGAGTTGAATCACTATTAAGATTCCATGTTTATCTCATATTAATATGCCACATTTAGCCTATTAAAAATTTGTGCTAATGAAAATGACAACTCTTTAAAATGTTATACATATGGTATAATACTATGTGAAGGAGGCATTATTTTCTTTATGTTTATTCAAGTCATTATGTTGCAATTAAATGCATATAGAGAAGAGAAAATGCCATCTAAACATGGCATTAATTCTTCACCTCTATGCCTGCTTATAACTGTTATTTCTGTGGGGGAAAAAAAGGCCACTCAGACAGCAGTGAATACATTTCTCTCACTGTGCTAAGAAACAATGCTCCTTTAATGAATTCTGACTTAATGGAATATTATATCTAGATTGCTGTGAAAGTACCACATGCTTTGGCTTGTGGATAGAGTAAATGTCTCAGGTAAGATTGCATAGGGAAAACCCTGGTATGGAAGAAAAATATGGGAATAAGTGACCTATCTATCTCCTTTATCTTGTTAAAATTTCAGGCATTATTTTTTGCTGATGGTTTTCTTCTTAAAATCACATACTCAGTTCAGCGTTTCTCTTGTGATTTTCATTTCCTAGAAGTCTTTGTACGTTTTCCACAGTAATACTTTCATCCCCTTCCATGGTTTTGGTCTCTCACCCGTCCTGTTATTTGTGGTTAAGAATTTCTCTGCTTTTAAAAAATAAAACTCTTTGGTAAAAGAAAAAAAAAAGTTTATAAGGATACTTAGTTGATGAGAATAGAAAATGTGTTGGGAAGTAGAAAATATGTAAGCAGATTTGTGTATATTGACAAGAAAAGTCTCAAGATTATTTTGTTCATAGAAAAGAAATATTCAGGATATTATATATAGCGTAATCTCATGTTTACTCTAAAAATATATATATGAGATTATATATGTTTAAAGGAAAGTCTAGTATACCTATCAGACTGTTAATAGTAGTTTTCTGCTCTTCAATGTGATTAAAGGAAGAGGAAATTCACCTCTTATTTCATACATTATTTTAATTTTTACCACAGACATTAATTCTGTAACCAGAACTTTGAAGAACATGATAAAGAGCAAGTTTTAAAAACTGTAGTACCGGCCAGGTGTGGTGGCTCATGCCTGTAATCCCAACACTTTGGGAGGCCAAGGGGGGCAGATCATCTGAGGTCAGGAGTTTGAGACCAGCCTGACCAACATGGAGAAACTCCATCTCTACTAAAAATACAAAATTAGCCGTGTGTGGTGTTGCATGCCTGTAATCCCAGCTACTCAGGAGGCTGATGCAGAAGAAGCACTTGAACCCGGGAGGTGGAGATTGTGGTGAGCTGAGATTGCGCCATTGCACTGCAGCCTGGGCAACAGGAGCGAAACTCCATCTCAAAAAACAACAACAACAGCAACAACAAAATTGTAGTATTTATTTACTACTTTTTAAGAATATTTCTGATAACATTTAATGATGAGGTATATATTAATGTCCCAGTTATTCTTAAAATGTGTTATTGAATGAAGTTGAGAGTAAAACATTAATACTAGAAAACTTATTTCCATGTGTTCTGAAATTAGATACTTTTTAAAAATTACAGGTTTCTAGGCTGGGCACAACGGCTCATGCCTGTAATCCCACTTTGGGAGGCCAAGGCAGGTGGATCAGTTGAGCCCAGGAGTTTGAGACCAGCCTAGCCAACATGGCAAAACCCCATCTCTACTAAAAATACAAAAAAATTAGCTGGACTTGGTGCACACCTGTAATCTCAGCTACCTAGGAGGCCAACACATGAGAATCACTTGAACCTGGGAGGTGGAGGTTGCGATGAGCCAAAATCGGACCACTGCACTTCATCCAGCCTGGGCAACAGAGCGAGACTCCATCTCAGACCAAAAAAA
>NW_016805059.1:5448216-5468612 GCF_001698545.2 Rhinopithecus bieti | reverse complement strand
ATATATATATATATATATGTTTCTGTATTATTATTTCTGGGGCAGAATACAATAACATAATATAATACCACACTGTCTGAGTAAAAGTAACTCAGTAGTTTCTCTCTCTTCCTCTTTTCCCCCTCCTTTCTTTCCTTCCTCCCTTCCTCTTTCTTTATTCCTCATTCATACACACACATATATATCTATAAAAGTCATTTAAGGGGGAAGACAGAAGTAAAAGAACATTTGAAAGCAGTAAGAGAGTAGTATTTTGGTGTTCTTCTTATTCCTATATTAACAGTCTATATTAGTCTTAATGCCAAATATCTCTGTTTTAGATAATCTACCCAAATGTACTAAACTTGCAAAATAATTATGTGAGAGTTCTTATGGCAGTATATAAGTTTGCTAGATATGTCTTTAAAGTTCCTTTGATTAGTAATAATTATTAGACACGTCTGGTGAATTTACTTTCTGAGTCCTGATCAACTAAGGGAGCTGACAATTTTCAGTTTATTACGCTAGCTTGTTTGAATCCAAAAAATGGTGTATGCCATATGCTCTAGCATTTGTATTTTGTTTTGTTTTTTCTTTCTAAACAAAATGCATCTTCCACTTTTAGTGTACTCGACAGATTATCTCTGAGAAGCTAGGCCGCGGCTCAAGAACTGTGGACCTTGAACTTGAAGCTCAAATTGATATATTAAGGGATAACAAGAAAAAATACGAAAATATTTTAAAACTGGCTCAAACATTGTCGACCCAGCTTTTCCAGATGGTACATACCCAAAGGCAACTTGGAGATGCATTTGCTGACCTGAGTTTGAAGTCACTAGAACTTCATGTAAGATTATTCTAAATAACTATTAGGGATGGGAGAAAATGATAATAGAAGTATTCAAAGAGGTAATTTGTTATATTTGTGATTTACTGAACTCTTAATGAAAATGGAATTCTGAGATTTTCTTTTAAGATATTTCATATCACTTTAAGAAGGCCCAACTGACTTCTGTTAACTTTACTTTTATGAATTATCCCTTGTATATAAATCTTTCATATTTTCTTCCTGTTTGTTAATATTTTATTTTGCCTTTTACTTCGTACTGAATATCAAGGGTTACTGTTGTAATATGTTCTGTTAACTTTTCTAAAAGTTGTAAAATGTTTTTCTCTTTATTATTCTGTTTCCAGTAACATTTATGTAGACTTTAGTGAAGTGTGTAACTTAGCTTGTGGAAATTTGGTGCCAAAAATCTTAAGCTCTCCTGCCTTTCATTTTAGTTTTCACATACATTGATTGGTAATCTTTTTATGTGGTCCTTTATCTGCCAATATTTGCAAATCAAGGTCTATAATATTTCGAAGACCGAGTACAGAGTGGAGTTACATGGACATCTCTAAAATGGAAAATGGTTTTAGCGTAATAAAGATAATTTTACTTTCCTGCTATCTTCTGAATTATTGAATACTTTGTCACGTACGAAATGTAATTACAGCTATTGCAATAGCATTAAATTTGTATCTTCTACTATTCTAGTTAATTTAATATTATGTTATTTGTTTCAACTGAAATTGAAAAGTACTTTATAACAAACTGGAGAATTATCAAATTAAATGATACATCTTAAAATATTATGTGATCGATTTTTTATTTGGTTAGGTGCATTCCTGATTAATCTGTTAATTAGTAAAACTTAACACTGGAAAGCTTTCACTGCTGAATATACAGAGCTAGAGTTAGTCCTTGCCATATCTGAAGGAGTCATATGTAATGTTTACTGCACCGAGATGCAGTTTATTCAAAAAGAATGAACTAAATCTGGTGTTGAGTGATCCTTCCTCAGTTGTGTGCCTAGATAGAGCTGAGCTTGGGAGTCAACTAGTCACCAAGTTTACAAAGAAATATGTATTCTTAATATTTATACTTTGAGGAGATTCAGTCAAAACACAAAAAAATGCACTTTGTTTTATGTCTGGAAGTTTTAACCAATTATTACCTAATTTGGCTGTGAAAGTTATAGTTTCTCTGATTAATAATCTGCTGTATTTTTCTTTCCAACAGCTGTGCTTATAGTATAATAGAAACAAAATGTAGAAATGAAAATATTCTTTCTACTACAAAGTAACTTATAAAAATTATTTAGCTTTTAGCTATGTATCTGAGCTGATGACAATTTTGGTTTATTAGACTTTTTCAGTAATTATATAGCTAGCTGTGATTTCGATTCTTAAAGACTGAAAGAAAAAGTAAAACTGCTGCAGCTAGATCTCTAAATCACATATTTTCCCATTGGTGAAGTGCTTGAGATTTTTAAGTCACTTTTACTGATTTATTACCGGATAAATTAAGGTGACTTCTTTGTTTTAGGAAGAATTTGGCTATAATGCCGATACCCAGAAGCTGCTGGCTAAAAATGGAGAGACTCTTCTTGGAGCCATTAATTTTTTCATTGCTAGTGTGAACACTTTGGTGAATAAAACAATTGAAGATACATTAATGACTGTGAAACAGTATGAAAGTGCCAGGTAAGGTATACATTTTTACTACATTGTCTGTTTTACAGATGGCACATAATTCAGTTAATTTCTTGGTTACCAACAACAGAAACCAACTCTGGCCAATATCGACAGGAAAAAAATATACTGGAAAGTTATAGGATACCTCCACAGAACTGGCAGAAAGGGAGAGAACAAGATTCTGGGAACAACCAAGAACCAAAGCCAAGTTAAGCCTCAGAAGAATCTAATTAGAACCCCTATGCTGGGTGCCTCTAGTCCTTAATGCTGCCACAGCTACCATAAATAATTTCCTAAATACCCACGAATACTTGCTTCATTGCCTTGAGATGATCTAATTGATCTTTGGTCATGTGCCCAAACCGCGCCTTCTAGTGAGTAGGGAAATGGAGGATCTCCCAGCTCCATCTTCTTTAGAAGAGGACAGGGCATTGTGTTCTACCAGGCAGGTATTACATGGTCCTCTATACTCTGGCCTAAATTTACCTTTCATCCTTATTACCACTGCTTCCACAATAGCCAGACCCGTACTTTCATTTTCTATTGAATAATAAGCTTGTTTCACCTGCGTGATTTTTGTTTGTTAGGATATCAGTCATCTTCCATTTATCCAGATTATAGCAAGCCTTCAAACCCTTTCAAATTTTACCTTTTATATAAATTAAATATTTGACTTGTATTTTGATAGCTGTTTATAATAGTGTTTTTATACATCCTATTTTAATGGGTTTTTATATATCCATATTCATATATATATACATACAGTTTCCCTGTCTCATAACTATCCTGTTAAATGGTAAACAAAATACATATTAATAAATGCGTTAATAAATATTTTGAAGAGTCTAAAATGTAGCAGACCTATAATAACCTTTTCACCTTTTGGTTGCAGGCCCAATTTTTTCTCCATATGTCCTGCCACTTTTATTTAAGTATCATTCTAGTCCCTTTTGAGATTTTTTTCTTTTGAACGCTCAAAATTCTTATTTTCCATTTTCTTTTTATGCTTAGTTGAAGGTAAACTTTTACCTTTTAGAAGGGTAACTTTGCTCTTTGGCCTCTTATCCTAGTTTAATGGTATGAGAAATGCCTGTAAAAACTCCAAACTCATCTAGTCTTTTTGCAATTGAGTACTTATTAAATATATATTTCCTTACACTTCAATTAAGTAAAAGCACAAATCATTTGGAAAAGTTAATTTTTGATGTTTTCACGGGAAGAGATGCTTCTGTCCCATACCATGTTTATTTTGTCATTTTCCATTTACTATTAACGTATGAGATTCTTTTTTTTTTTTTTTTTTTGGAGACGGAGTCTCGCTCTGTCGCCGGGCCTGGAGTGCAGTGGCCGGATCTCAGCTCACTGCAAGCTCCGCCTCCCGGGTTCACGCCATTCTCCTGCCTCAGCCTCCCGAGTAGCTGGGACTACGGGCGCCCGCCAGGTCGCCCGGCTAGTTTTTTGTATTTTAGTAGAGACGGGGTTTCACCGTGTTAGCCAGGATGGTCTTGATCTCCTGACCTCGTGATCCGCCCGTCTCGGCCTCCCAAAGTGCTGGGATTACAGGCTTGAGCCACCGCGCCCGGCCTAACGTATGAGATTCTTATTGACTTGAAAATGAAGGTCAAACAGCTGTGGTTGTGTGGAGGTGTAAGGGTGAGGATAGCTGTTAGTAAGATAGCCTTCTGTGGAAATGTCTTCAATAACATTCTCAGTGATTGGTTTTTCAGTCTCGATTTAAATCCTTCCATGGAAATTGCATTTTTCAAAGGGTTCATTATGTATATGAATTTAAAATTCATTTATTTAAGTTTTATTTGATTCTTTTCTAAATTTGTCTGTTCCTTATTCATAATGTCCTAATTTGTTCATAATGATACTCTTTCTTTTATCTCTAATCATATTAAATTTCTTATCTTCTAGTCTTTCTGATTGTTTTAACATTTATGGGTTTTAAAGATGAATATTGTTTTCTTCCAAAAATACCCCCATCACCTCCTAGTTAAGAACTTTGTGAATCTAGATTGTTTCTCTACTTTGCAATTGTCTACCTATCCTGAAATATATTTTCATTAATGATAATATCTTTCCCTTCAACTTTTATTTCTAAACAGTTTATAATTAATTTGTAGAGGAGAAAATGCTCTAGAGATTAAATGGTTTGCTCACTTGTAGTCAGTTTCATAGCCAAAATGAGAACCCGTTGGTTCCCTGTGGTTCACATTTTATCAGTAGGCCTTATACCTGAGTATTAGTGCCCCAAGTATAATGCGGTATAAGATCTCAGATTATAAAATACAGTATATAGGTGCATTTGGAACTTTTGAACAAAATTATAAATCAAGTTACATGTACTTGGTAGCTGGTTTCCTAAAGGAAACCCTTACACAGCTTCTGTGTATACTTTAAAAAACAAAAACAGCAATGTTGTTTTTGTTTTATGTCATCCCATAATATATCCTTTTTTATTCAGATTACAATGTATGATCTTATTCATTAAGCTTAGCTTGGGGTTTGACTTTTCTGTTGTTTATGAAGTAGCTGTGGAATTGGCTAGTTGTTAACACTAAAACATTGCCTACTGATGGATAATAGTCAAAAATAATCCAAGGTTAAAAGTTTTTCAGTAGCTGAATTTTCTTCTCTGTCAAAGCCAGAATTTACTGACTTTTAGGGGAAGGGTCATCTATTTGATCAGTACAAAAAGTGGTAATTTAGGCAAATGCCCGAGTGGCCTTTTAATGCTTCCTATTATGCATTGTATACAAGTATTTCCTAGCCCTCTGGTGCTTCATGTATAGAAAATCTTGTAACAGCCCATTCAACACTTCTCCACAACAGCACCAACAAGGGAGTCAATTGTGGTCAAGATGTGGTCAGATTGTTTTCAGATGTGGACACCTGTTCTCTAGAAGTTTTACATAAGCCATAAAGTAACCATCATTAACTTTGTTGATATGGACTCAGTTCAGACGGGCAACCTTGAAGGGAGGTTGCTTTTTGAAAACTTAGTGAGCTTCTCTTCTTGATGATAATGAGCACTGTTAGAGAAGCTGTTATGGAAAATTTTACTTTGGTACCACCTACAAACTCTGAATGTAAAAATAAGAAATATAAGGTCAGTATTATAACTTTGATTATGTTTAAGTTAATCACTGTTGTTTAGAAATGTGCTCCAAGGCTATTGAAGGATATTTGTCCTTAGATTAAATCACCATGTATTACTATTTATTTAGTTCTACATTTTTCTGTTTTATTTCTTATTGTTTTTAGTGTGCTTGCTTCTAGATACTCCTCTTCTAATTTGGCCATAATAATAAGCATTTTAAAGGTATCAGCTATTACCAGGTGTCTTGTGTGCTTTATCTATATGAAGTTTTGTGGAGATTTTATTCACGTTTATAGATTGAAAAACTGGAGCACAAAGAGATGAAATAACTAGCTCAAGATAGAGCCAAAAAGCAGAGAGGTCATTCAGCCTTGGCTCCTGAACCCATGGATTTAACTAACTTGTTACTATTGCCAAGTCAGTCTTGCCTCCTAAATCTTTTGTATTTGTCTCCTTAGCTCCAGTGCCTTTGTCCTCATTCAGTGACTCATTTCTTATATGTCCATCATCTTCTAATAGGTTTCCTTGCTCCTGATTTTTTAATCGTTTATTCTATCCTCCATCTCTTACACTACCACCAGAGTCATCTTTCTATCCTGATACAGTCATGTCATTTTTATGTCAGATCAACATTCTTCAGTGGCTTCTCATCACCTATCCTACTGAGTTAAATTTAAACCCTTTAACATGGCCTGTAGGGCTGCTTACCTTCAATCCCTGCGTGCCTGTCTGATGTTAATTTTTTCCATTGTCATGTTCCAGCTTCAGATTCTGATATACTGAATTCCCAAGTGTGTCTATTGTATCTTACAAATCTATGCCTTTGTCCATGCTATTCTCTTCAGAATCAGAATATTCTACCCCCATCCCAATTCACCTAGCCAGCTTTTACCATCCTTCAAATTTTAATTATAGTATTTTAATTCTGTCTGAGATACCTTTTCAGATATCTAATTAAATAATTATTCCTCTTGATTTCCATTATACCTTACCCTCCTTTATGGTAGTTCTTATTCTCTCATTTTGTTGTAATTGTTTACAAGGTTCTCTTCCTCTAGAATACAAGCTTCTTGAGGATAAACATTAAGAATAAATTAGGATCAGTGTGAAGGACTGATATATTCTTTCTCAAGTCATATATACAATATAGATTATGTTATTTAAAGTATTGTTAATTCCCAGAATAGGAGATGTGAATTATACTCCTATTATCTCCAAATAAAGAGCTTTAATTTTAGGGTATAAGCTTTGTGATTCTGATCTTGACTAAATTAGAGGCCACTCTGCTGCTTCTTTGCTGAGTACCAAATAGTTGAGGCTGCTGGATAAATCACTCTTTAATAAGCAAGGTAGTACTATACTTAGACAGGCACTGTGATAGAGCTATCCTGAGGGGTTATAGGATCATGGAGTGATGACAGTGGTGGGGTAACTATTTGAGTTGATGGGGGGAGAATATCAGAGTGAGGCATCTCACAGAACACAGGATGGTAAATGCTCTACAACAAATACTGTTGTTACATTCTGAATAGTGATGTTACAGAAATTCATCTAGAGTTGTGTTGTCAAGTATAGTAGCTCCATATGTCTAGTGAGCACTTGAAATGTGGCTAGTCTGAATTGAGATGGGATAGAAGTGTAAATATACAGTGGATTTCAAAGACTCACTGCCCACTCTCCAAATGTAAAGTACCTCATGAATAATTCTGTTATATTGATTACATGCCACAATGATTAATATTTTAAATATATTGGGTAAAATGAAATATATTGATAACAGGTGAAATTAATTATTATTTCATTGTAACTACTAGAAAATTTTAAATTACATGTGTTGCTCACATTACATTTTTGTTGTGCATTGCTAACCCAGACATTTTTACTTCTGTTAGTTTTAGTATGCCATTCTAGTCTGCTGTCCTTACCTGCTTTACCTCATCAGTATTAAGCAATTCACATGGGGTATTTATTCTACCCTTGATCTTGTTTTGCATTTATTTTTCTTAACTGGTTTTTAGATTTTGGAAATTTTACTTGTCAGTTAATACAGTGCTTTGGGAGAAATAGTTAATGAGATTAACCAGCAGCTTTTCCCCTGTTCTTATTTGAATAGCTCTTTGTTTTTAAAGAAATAATGATTTCAAAAGCGTCAAGTAGAATATGTGTGAGAATTTTATATATTATTGTATAGTATGAGACTGAATATTGTATATTTCCATCCCATCTTTTGAACATATTTTACTCTTTTTGTAGTATGTTTCACTTATTCTCTTCTTTCCAGGATTGAATATGATGCATATCGCACTGATTTGGAAGAACTGAATCTTGGACCACGTGACGCAAACACTCTGCCAAAGATTGAGCAGTCACAGCATCTCTTCCAAGCACATAAGGAAAAATATGATAAAATGCGCAATGATGTTTCTGTCAAACTGAAATTTCTAGAAGAAAATAAGGTAAATTCTTTACCTTTTAAGGTCTTTCTGCGGACTTTAAAGTCACCCTAAAGAGAGAGAGTCAGTTTTTCTGTTTCTCTTAACTCTCTTGTATGACAATTGCAAGAAGGAATTCCATTTGTAATCAGTGTTTGAGTTTTAGAAGTATACAAAATATATTTACCTTTCTTTGATAAAAGTTATCAATGCTACTGTCCCAGTCTTTCACATATAACACATGGCAAAAAGTATTTGACGGACAGCCATTGATCTCTGGATTGGCATTGGTAACAAGTGCTTTAAAAAGTGAAATATTGATAGATTATGCTCTGAGTATTTTGAAGCTTTTCTATTAATGGTAGGTACAGATTTCAGGAAAAGAACTACGACCTTCTTCTCAGTAACTGATAAATGAAAAATAACTAAAAGGTCCAGCTTAGGGCTGCAGTTAGCATAACCTAGAAGGAGGAACCCAAGAGATCCATTTTCCACATTTTTTTAATATATGAACACATCCAAGGACTAGAGCAACGAGGGCTGAACTGGACCAGCTGTAGGTTTCAGCAGGAAGTAGATTCATATACTAATAGGCTCCTGTGTTTTGGTTTAAGTAAAAGGACCGTTTCTCATGTTTGACATGTCTTTATTACTTGCATACTCAGCTTTGTATGCAGGATTGCAGTTCTGGAAATGGGAAATGAGTGAGCATGGTACAGAATAGGTGTAGTGCAGTCCTGTAAAGATGAGTCTCATCATTGCACATTGGTAGTTTTTTCTGTGCGTTTCACATCCTGTAAAGTCATGATAGGTCTTCAACTGTACTCTCTTCGAGGTACCCTCTTAAAATTGTTTATCAGTTCTCTCAGGAAACAGTCATGTTTATATTCTCCTCCGTAACATCAAAGGGCATTTTAGTAAACTATAACTGTCAGTATCTTACTGTTTTCTTTAATGTTTCCTTAGAAACTCTCATGACTACTATAAAACCTATAAAATAATGTATTTCTTTGGGATCCACCTAGACCAGCACTTTCACTGATTTTTTAAGCTGCTATGGGTGAAAATTACTCACCACAAAACATTATAGTGGCAATAAAGAAAACTTCAGCAGAATTGTCATAAAAATTGCCTGGCATCATTCAGACAGAGCCCAGTGCAGCCTTCTGGTATTCATTAGCTGAGCACAAAAGATTGCATTCATTTTAGTCATATATATATATACCTATTTTAGTGTGTGTGCATGTGTGTGTATATATATATAAAAATATATTTATGTGTATATATACTATATAATATGTGCACTATATATATAGTATATATACACTAATATATACTATATATTTTAGTATATATACACTATATATTTTAGTGATATATATTTAGTCATATATATAATGGATGTGAATATATCAATATTTAGATAATAGACATTGTATTTTTTAAATATAAAAATATTTTTGACAGTCCACCCTATCATCACTACACAGTAATACTAAAAGAGGTATGCTAAAAGAATATACATGTTTGATAGAAAAGTAGACTAACATAGTGAAACCTAAGGTTCATGTGATTTAAAGGAAGAGAGAATCAAATGGTAATTGGAAGCCAGATTATACCAAGCCTTGACCACATACAGACTTTGAATTGTGGCCTTGGAAGGGACTTACGCTGAGCAGGGAGGGAAGAAGGAGACACCTTCATAGACAGCCAGGTCATCTCTATAAATTTTAAATGTCAGTCAGATGGATCTTACTTCTAATTTTATCTTGTAAATATTGAAGAATTTTTAAAGTTGAGAGTAGCAGGAAAAAGTCATTTAGAAAGACTCTTTCTTAAAGGAAGAAAGAAAGTAGAAGCACACATACTAATGAGGAATCTTTTATAGCCAAATGAAATGATGAAGAGCCTGAACTGGGGTCTTTGCAATAGCAGCAGGAAGGAAGGAATATGGTGATTGTAAGGCTGCAGGCTGCACAGGGGTCGGAAAACTGAAATAGGAAGCTTGTATGGCCTGAAGGCAGTAAGGGTAAAAGGATTGGGAATTTTTTCTATTTGATCCAGTGTTTAGTTTGAGAAATGATGACAGAATACTCAAGTGGAAACAATTGGTAGGAATTTGATGATGCGTGTTTACAGTTCGGATGAACAGAGTCAGGGCTTCATATATAAAGGCTTGGAAGTCATTGCTTTAAGAATAATGTTGTTACTACTATTAAATAATAATAGAAAATTGCTTCTATTCTCAAGGATTTTATATTCTTAGATGATGTCTTCATCTTTTTGGGCTGCTGTAACAAAATACCATAAACTGAGTAGCTTATAAACAAGAGAGAATTATTTCTTTCAGTTCTAGAGTCTGGGAAGTTCATAATGAAGGTACCAGTGTCTGGTGAGGGCCCACCTTCTCACTCATAAATGGCTCCTTGCTATGTCCTCACATGGTGCAACAGGGAGGACTCCCTCCCGTTCCTTTATTATGGGGGCCTTAATCCCATTTATGAGGACTGTACCCCCATGGCCTAATCACCTCCCAAAGGTGATTAGTACCTTCTAATACCATCACATTGGGTGAAGATTTCAGCATTTGAATTTGACAGGGACACAAACATGCAGACTACAGCAGATAGCATAGATATTCTTTGTTTTGGCTTTCCACAGTTGTTGTCAAGGCAAGTTTGAATTTGAACTGAGTAATCAGCTGTGTCTAAAGTAAAATCTAAAGAAGCTTTGGTCTTTGTATTTTTTTTTTTTTTTTGAGACGGAGTCTCGCTCTGTCGCCCAGGCTGGAGTGCAGTGGCTGGATCTCAGCTCACTGCAAGCTCCGCCTCCCGGGTTTACGCCATTCTCCTGCCTCAGCCTCCCGAGTAGCTGGGACTACAGGCGCCAGCCACCTCGCCCGGCTAGCTTTTTTTGTATTTTTTTAGTAGAGACGTGGTTTCATCGTGTTAGCCAGGATGGTCTCGAACTCCTGACCTCGTGATCCGCCCGTCTCGGCCTCCCAAAGTGCTGGGATTACAGGCTTGAGCCACCGCGCCCGGCCGTATGTTTTTTATTTAACTCTTCAAAACGATAAAGAAGTATTGTTGGACTATTATTTTAAGTAGTAATTGTCATTTAGAAGAAAACAGAGATCCATGAGAAAACTTTTCTTTGTTTTTTTGTTGTTGTTGAGCAACATTTACTCTTTTCTGTTATTTTAATAGCTTAAAAGGAAGGAAAAGCAGGTTTTTAGCCTCGGAACTGTCTATCATCCCTGTTTGGTTCCTTGGTAATTTGAACTGCCTCAAGTCTAGATTTTTTGTTCTTTTGTTAAACTGTAGGTGATTTTGTACCTCAACATCTCTTTTATGTATGGTTGCCAGGTAATCTACTTAGCACTTTAATTTGTTTGTTCGTTTGTTTCTTTTTGTTTTTGTTTGAGATGGAGTCTTGCTATGTTGCCCAGGCTGGAGTGCAGTGATGCAATCTCGGCTTACTACAACCTCCACCTCCTGAGTTCAAGCAATTCTCTTTCCTCAGCCTCCCTGTAGCTGGGATTACAGGTGTGTGCCATCATGCCCAGCTAATTTTTTTTTTTTTAAAGTGGAGACAGGTTTCACCATGTTGGCCAGGCTGGTCTCGAACTCCTGACCTCAAGTGATCCACCCGCCTTTGCTTCCCAAAGTGCTGGGATTACAGGCATGAGCCACTGCACCAGGCCCAACACTTTAATTTGAAGAAAATATAGTATGCGCTTCGTATTTCTTCCCCCCCAACCACTCCCCATCCCCTGATTTTTTGTTTAAAGATACTGGATTGCACTATGTGGCCCAGGTTAGATTTGAACTTCTGGACTCAAGCAATTTTCCCACCTCAGCCTCCCAAGCATTAGGGACTACAGGTGCACGCCACCACATCCCACTAGTGGTCCTATTTCTTAACAGGAAGAAATGAAACATCAATGAATGTGCTGTTCTGTAATTTGATAATGTCCTAAAGACTACTGCAGTATATACACCTGTTTTTGCAGCTTTTCTCTCTCTCTCTCTCTCTTTGGCTTTCTTTTGGTTCTCAAATCATGGCTTTTGGAATATCTTTTCGTAACGCTTCTCTTCTAAAATGAGAAGCCAGAAAACCAAATAATGAGAATAGGGCATAAAGTAAAAGCAGGTAGTCCTTGAGTATGGTACTATAGGAATAAGCTTTAGCATCTAGTGTTTTTGTTTGTTCCCTCTTAGAACTTTTTTTAAATTTTGAGGCAGATCGAGGAGTTAGGTTCTTAGGTATAAAACTGATGTGTTTATATGTACTTAGTCTAGCCTTTCTTCCCTATGGCAAAACAAAGAGGTAAGGTGTATAAAATACTCACATTTCTGCATATGTGTGTGATAAGTGCACCTAAGGGTATTTGTCATTTACCCTTAATAAAAACATGTGTTGTTCTACTATTTATAGTTCATATTTTCTGTCTCTTCACCCCGTGATTTGGTTGTTTGCCTTTAACCTAAACAGTCCTTATTCATCTCTGACATTCTCTTCTTTATTTACTAAACCACACTGAGTTGTGTAGCAGTAAAGACATAGCTCATTAGTCTTCTAATGTTTCTCCTTTCATCAGTATTTCTCCTTTTTGAGACCTTTAAATAATGTAACTTGAGCTATTTTGTGACTTAAGGCAGTTTGTTTACCTGTTATTGTTTCGTTCAGGGTTCAAAACAAAACATAGGCTACGTTAGTAAAGAGAAAGAATAATAGACATTTCTGGTGCTTTGTAGACTTTGTGAGAGTAGATACCATGCTTTCATTTACAGCCCTCATAAAGCCTAGCAATGGTGCAGGTATATAGTACTCATTCAGCAAGTGCATGTTTGCATTCTTCCCAGAATTAGAGGTGCACTACAGGAATTGGAAGGAAATGGAAGTAAATGAAAGTCAACTCGGAGAGGATAAAAGGCAGAATCCTGATTACCTCACTCTTTTTTTTCGTGAGGACAAGCATAGTCTCTCAGAAATGCTTCTGTTTTCTGCAGTGTTTACTGTTTGCATGGAAAGAGGAGGCAAAAGTTAAAGAAAATATGCAGATCAATGTAAGCGACTCATGTTTTTTTTTTTTTTTTTGATAGCTTTTATGTGGCTTGGAACTATAAAGATGTGAAAAAATAGTTGAAGGTTAATTTTTTCTTTAAGGTGTAATTTAACTTGGGAATGATAAATCTTAAGGGCTATGAATATATTGGGAGTGGGATCTGAATGTATCAGAAGATTCAGCAAAGCAGTTTGGTGTATAAATATAAAAAGTAAGGATTTTATTCTTAAGAAGTATAAAATATACTCCTACCCCAAGGTAATGTCAGTTAAATTAGCTATAACCATTACATGCAGGTTTGTTTCATTATTATGTTATATTTTAGTGACTTAAAGGATGACAGAGGAGGCAGAAAAAGATGAACCAGACTTGGGATCTATCCTGGACATGTATTTGATTTATATAGTTACTTAATTAAAAAATAATATTTCTTAAAATTTATAGTCATTCCTAATCTTAGATTGATATGAAAACTGTTGTTTTCACTCACAGTGTTTCATATATAATCACAATACAATAACATTCCTGTATATTAAGATTTCTTTTCTTAATATATTAACACGCCTGGAATCCCAGCACTTTGGGAGGCCGAGGTGGACGAATCCCTTGAGGTTAGGAGTTTGAAACCAGCCTGGCTAACATGGTGAAACCTCGTCTCTACTAAAAATACAAAAATTAGCCTGGCGTGCCTGTAATTCCAGTTACTCCCCAGGCTGAGGGAGGAGAATCATTTGAACCCGGGAGGCAGAGGTTGCAGTGAGCCGAGATGGCACCACTACACTCCAGTCTAGGTGACAGAGCGAGACTCTGTCTCAAAAGAAAAGAAAAAATACTCAAAGCCTAGTACTTTTTTGTAAAAATACACTAAAGGTTTGGGAAAACTTTGAGGGCAGAGGTATTCTTTGCTTACTAAAACTTCTCTGCGAGAGGAAAAAATATAAACCTCAGAATTTAAAAAAGATACTTGTTGCCAAAATTTAAGGAGCATGTGAATACCTAATGTGTACAAGGAGATACATTCTTGAAATCTCTTTTCCTATTGTCAAAAGAAAAAGAACCCCAATTTCTTCTTGAGTACTTTAAAAATATTCATGCCAGTAACTTGATGTCACCTTTACTTCCAAAGCAAAAACAGTAGTACTTCTTGGTGTGTGCTCCTAGGGAAAGTGAGATTAAGTTATATAGGTGAAAGAACTACCTGGTTCTAAATTTTAAAATAAGCATTTATGGATTGATGTCTGTAAGCGTAACAAGCAACCAGGGAGTTGGTAGTGCTGGAAACAGAAGGAACTGCCTTTCAACACTGTGCCAAATATTATTACCTACATTTGGATCCTGTGAGTCATTCTCTTATTCATGCAACTTTACTTCCAGACTTAATTTTGGCTGTGACTGGTGCTCTCAAGGGAAGGTACATGGTCAGTTAAGAGCGGTTGGGGAAGGCCTCCATGAGGGAGTGATGCTGAACATTAATATCACTTGAGAAAGTAAGAAACTGAGAACCAGAGAGTGTTCCAGGAAGAAATACCAGCATGTGTAACTGCCTTGTGGCAAGAAAGGGTGTGGTATGGTGAAAGAATGAATGTAACTGGAGCCAGTGTGACCAGAGCATAGAGAAACTGGAGAGGTAAGTGACGGCCAGACTATGTAGCCCTGATAGGCCATATTAGTGAAAAGTTTAATATCAGCGGGAAGCCCTTGAAATACTTCTTAGCAAATGGTAGGTCTAAAATATGGAGGATAGATCTTAGTAGGGACTAAGAGTAAGTATAGTAGCTTAGACAGGAGATGGTAGGTAGTTGGATTACAGTAGTGATAGTAGAAATGGAATGAACTGAAGGCTTCAGGGATATTTAAAAGGTAAAACAAATACATGTAAAACAGTAAGACAGACTGATGTATAATTGGCACCTTTGACATTTTATTCCTTTATTCAGCAAATATTGGTGGAGTGCTCTTTTTATTTTTATTTATTTAGTTATTTGAGACAGGGTCTCACTGTGTTGCCCAGGCTAGAGTACAGTGATACAATCATAGCTTACTGTAGTCTTGAACTCCTGGCCACAAATGATCCTCCTTCCTCAGCCTTACAAGTAGCTGAGACTACTGGTACATGCTACTGCACTTGGCTTTTCTTTTTTTTTTTTTTTTTGAGATAGGGTCTTATTCTGTCATCCAGGCTAGAGTACAGTGGTGTGATCATGGCTTACTGTAGCCTGTACCTCCCAGGCTCAAGCAGTCCTCCCACCTCAGGCTTTAGAGTAGATGGGATGACAGGCATGTGCCACAAGGCCTGGATAATTTTTTTTATTTTTTTGTGGAGACAGAGTTTCACTATGTTGCCCAGGCTGTTTTCAAACTCCTGGCCTCAAGCAGTCCTTCTGCCTCAGCCTCCCAAAGAGCTAGGATTATAGGCATGAGCTGCCATGCCAGGTCTTGTGGATTGCTTTTTATATGCCAGTCACTGAGTTAGGTGATAGAGGTATAATGGTCTTACACTCATAGAGCTTATAGTCAGGTAAGAGAAATAGGCATTAACCAAACAATTATGTAAATACAAGCTATGGTAAGTGTGATGAAGGGAAAATAGAAATGTCATGTGGGTGTACAGAGAACTTGGCCAGGTGTGTGTGTTGTGGGGGAGGGGCTGGGGTATCATGGAAGGCTTCCCTGAGGCAGTGATATTGGGGCCAAGATATAGAGAGAGAGGGGTAAGGTAAAGGTATGTGATGGAGTGAGATTTTAAATAGAAGAAACAGCATATGTTGACAGTCAGTGAGGCCAGAGCATAATGGGGACAGGGAAGAAATAGCACTGGATGAAACTGGAGAGGTAGTTTAGGGCCTACACAAAGATGAAATGACATAGGTACAATGTTATTCATTGTAGCATCACTTGTTATTTCTAAAGATGAGAAAGAACTCAGTGGTTCAGCAGTAAAGGACTAATTGAATAAACTGGTTTTTTTATACAGTGAAATATTTTACAGCTATTTAAAAAAATGAGAATGCTAATGATAGCTCCTCAGGACAGACAATTAAATGAAAAGAGCAAAATACAAAGTAATGTTTATTGTACAGTATCTTTTGTGTAAGAAAAGAAAGAAGAGTGTATAATCACATTTTCTTATATTTGCATAAAGAAAAACTGGAAGTATTAATAAAATCAGTTACCTATAGAGGGAACAGGGTGAATGGAAACAGGAATGAAAATGAAACCTCTCATTGTATACTTTTTGTATCTTTCTAATTTTGAACCACATATATGTCTTAACGTATTCAAAAAAATAATACTTTTAAAAAGATAGGAAAATAAGTTAGCTAGAAAATGTTTTTTAAATACTATGCCTTATCTTTTTTCCAAATTGAGACTTAAAATAGACTTATATTTCCCAAATATAGTCTTTAATTTTCCTCTTAGCTCAAAATTAGATGATTAATTCTGTGTTGGAGAGAATAGAAAAAGTTAACTTAGAATGTGAGTTCTGTTACAACATCATTCTTAGATGACAGAGTAGAAATAGTGCGATATCGTACCTTTCATTTATAGAGGAAAATATTTTAAATATTTTAACATATGGTGCAACATTTGCTGCTGTTAGTGGTTTGTCTTTCTAAACCCACATGGAGGAGGAAAATTTGCTTGTGGTTTGCATTGCCTCCTTTTCTCTCTTTGGAAATGAGGCAGAAATTAACTATCTTTATATAAACCATGCAACCAAAAAGAATTGTGAGTTGTAGGTTGATTTTTAAACTAGACTCATCCAACCCATACCTGTTTGGAATAAATCAAGGTAATGGTAATTGTTGAAGAGTGAGTAGGGATGAAAGCCTGAGTGGGTGCTAGGGAGAAGCACACCTAGCTAACCAATTCATATAGTTTTTTTTTGTCAGTTGTGCTAAGATACTGGCATGATAATTTTTGTAAGGGAGGAATATTTTGTATTCAGTATTGAAAAGCTTTCCAGGAAGGATAGCTTTATAATCATGAATTACTGTTCTTATAGACTTGGTTCTTTTTCAGCAATCATAAGGTACTTACGTATTTTCTAACCATTTTTGGTCAGAAGCCATCAACTTACTATAGAGTAGGATTAGAGTTTCTTATTCTGCTATATATGTTGGAGGTGAGGGAATTGTTCCTTTCACTTTGAATGAAAAGAATTCACTTTAAAAATTTACTTTTTAATCATTATTGCTGTGATGTGTCTGTTCTAATGGTTGATATACCTGTGTGCTCTTCAGATTCACATTTCACTTATTTTGCCGGCCTTGGGTATTATCCAACTTGATTTGCCAGGTTTTGTGATAAAGGTGAGTTTTTAAGTGATCAATGTGATGCTTGAACAGATCACTAATAACTGCATTGGTTGTGCTGTTGATGATGGTACTGGGTCTTTATGGCTGTGACATTGCTATACTTTTTTAGTTCTTCGTAGTTATGGTTCCTTCAGTTTGCTTAAAAGTAAAACCTTTAATTAGTATTTCTGAGTAAAGTCTCAGAAGACACTAGCAGTGTTTAAGAATTTGACTTTGCAATGTTCTTTTTAACTTTTTCTTGAAATTCTCTCAGTAATGACTCAGCGTTTTCATGTTGACCATAATTTCTTTCCATGACTCACCTATACTTTGTTAAAATATTCATAACTTTTTCCCTCATTAACTTAATAACATCCTGATTTTCTATCCTTATTTCTTCCCTTAAATTTTCAAAGATGCTTTTTTAAAAATTGACCTTAAGTATTTTAAGGTGCTTGTTTTGTGCAGTTATGCCTGATCCTAAAGAACCATATAAGGTATTATCACAAACTCCCTGCGGAGAGGCAACTTACAGTCTAATGGAGGAATTTAAATAAAATCAGTTATATATAAAACACTAACTTAAACATGAGAAAGAAATACAGAATTTGATGAAGAAAAATGTTAGTGTGGGCTCAAAGTACCTGGTAAGCTAGGCAGTTTGACTTGAGCAGGACCACACAAGAATGGGTAATGTGCATAGGTAGGAAGGGGTCAGAAAAAAATTCTTGGAGAAACCCTGGATCATATGTTTAAGTGATTTGTAAACTTCTGTTGAATCATCTGTTCCCTTCTTGAAGCACAGTGCCTAGGCCTTTCTCCAGTTAAAGCACATATCTTACTATGTTGTGATTGCCTGCTAGTCTTGAAGCACATACTATTACTACTTACAGGCTTTTTAAAAAGAAGAGTAATGCTTTATCATAACAAATTTTGATAAAGCTTTTCCTTTGGATGGGCCATTGGTTTGACTGGTTCCTATTGCCCAGTATCCAAAGGCTGGTGAGCACAGGGTCTGCTGATCCCTGCGGTGACTTGGCACCATTTTGTCACTTACCAGATAGCTCCAGCAGATCTAGATACCTGAGCTTTCTGTTTCTTATTATCTAAATATGGAATTCAGTGACTCCCCCCCCCCCAACACCTGCCTATATATTTATCCCTTTTTTCTGGATTTCATAGGGATTTTGTGAATACCTCAAGGTACAGGGACTAATTCTGAACTTGAGATCAGGAATGGAGTAAAGTTCTGAGAGAAGTTATAGGATGGGTAAAAAAAGAAAACATTGGTGGGATCCCCTCCTCTTTCTATTCCCTGTGGCCTCCCATGCTATTCCTGGGATCTCACTACCCCTAATTCTGTAACTATGGACTTCTGTGTGGTTTTGTAAAGAGGATTCAGTGCTGTCAAGCCCATGATTGTCAAACTTCTCTGTTAGGTTAATAACAGTCTCCCAACTTTTTTGAAATAACTTTGTATCTCTCACCTCGTTAATGAAATGAAATACCCAATTCCTTACCTATTCTTTTGTACCTAAATTGATTTTGGACTCGGAGATGAGATGGTAATTTATGATACTTTATGTTTTCTCTGCCAACTTGAAAGTGTGTTCATCCCTCCCTCCTCCCCATAGTGCCTAGGCCTTTCTCCAGTTAAAGCACATATCGTACTATGTTGTGATTGCCTGCTAGTCTGTTTTTGCCCCTAGAGGTGCTCCATGGATGCATCTATAGAGCACGGCCTTCCTACATTTGAGTATTGAGTTAGTCGATGGACACTAATCTTTGAGTACTATAATCTATAAAATGGAGATTATATAAGGATTTTTGTATAATACCTATACCTGTATAATATGTGATCTAGATGATTATATACCAGTGCACAGATGATAATGCTGGGGTTCAGAGAGGTTAAGTAGTTTGTTGAAAGTCTCACAGCCAGACCAGGATTCAAGTCTAGATCTCTCTGACTCCACAGCCCTGCTTTTAGTTAAGTATAATACAATGCTGTAATGCTGCCCAAGGTGAAATTGTTAAGATAGCAGAGAGAGAAGATGGAAAGATAACCTTGGAAAACAGAAGCTGTATTGATCACTTCTAAACTTGGAGCTCTTGGAAGGAAGGAAAGGAAGGAGAAAAGGAGAGAGGGAGAAGGGAGGGAGGGATTGAAGCGCGGGAACTAACCCTGTAAAATTATAGAACAAAAAAGGCGATAGACTTTTTTTGCTAAAGGTGAGAAAATCTCCTCACTCAGAATGTTAACATATCTAATTCTTGGATAAAGAATTATAAGACGTCACCACTGTTCTGTGACCTGCTGTTACTGGAGTCTATAGGTCATGTTTCATCAGTTATCTTCAGAACTCTGCCTTTGTTTTTCCTTCTGTAAGGACTTTTTTTAACCCTCTGCTTGTCAGTGGTTTGCTGAAACCTATCCCAATGCATCAGAAAAATGTACAAATCTATTTTTCTACCCCACTTGTAGTTCATATTTGTCTTTCCTTCTCTCACTCCATTCCCAATGCCCACAACTGTATTTTTTATAGTGTTTCTCTTTCTCAACCAGTAGTTGCTTTAACGTGACAGGCATTTCCAAAGCCATTGCAAATTAATAAAATTATGCCCCACAAACCTAATAAAAGGCCAAGGCAGGTATATTTTCTTGCCTGATAGTCTTCTGATCTCTTTCTGGGAAAAGTTCAGTGATAGGCAGGAAAGCATAGAATGGTATTTTTTTAATAGGAGTAAAGAAAGGAGTTGATACCTTACATATTAGCGACTGGGGACCTCTTACTAAAAAATGATTTGTTTCACCTTTTCTCACACCTTTTCCTACAACCAGCTACTATCCCAATATTTTGTACATTTAATATAAACCCCTATTTCATAGAATTATTGGGAAAGCCAGTAACTGCTTTGAAGAACGTAACAATCATAAATACTAGGTTGGTGCAAAAGTAATTGCGGTTTTTGCCATTACTTTCTTTCTTTTT
>NW_016805059.1:5445432-5447762 GCF_001698545.2 Rhinopithecus bieti | reverse complement strand
CTCCCAAAGTGCTGGGATTACAGGCTTGAGCCACCGCGCCCGGCCTGCCATTACTTTCAATGGCAAAACCTGCAATCACTTTTGCACCAACCTAAATATATGAAGACTAATAACTTATTTTAACAGGAAATTGCTTTTTTAAACAAATTTAGTGCCTCTGAATAAGAAAGTCATATGATCTAAATTGTATTTGGAAAAAGTTCATTTGGTAGAAATAAACTGCCTTTTATATGATTTTGATGTTGAAAAGGTAATGATATCACTAGTTTTTTCAGTCAGTAAGTTTGTAAATGTTATTTATATTCTATTGATGCATGCTGTGTAGGCAAGAGAAAGTATTCAGTGTAGTCCACTTGGCATCATCTGTGAGTTCTGCTGTTAAATTTCAGTTACCTAGTTTCTGTTTAAAACTCCAGCTTGTCTCTCTGCCTTAGTAGTCAGTGTTAGAGTTTGTTTTGCCCTTTAACAATTAAAGTATTGTGTGATATGTTTAGGTCACTGAACAGATGTTGCCGGAGTGGTTTTGCTCTTTGTTTGGCAGATCTTTATGAAAGTTCTTCATAAGTGAATTTGCAATGATTTAGTATATTTCTAAATTGCTGTAATTGTTTCTGATGTTAGGTTTTCAAAATTTGTCAAATTTGCTGCCTTTCCATTATAATTGTTACCTCTAACTTTTTTTGCTCCTGTTTTAAATCTCTGCCTTTTTGTTGTATTAATATTTTATATTTTAAATCATTTCTAACTTAGGACATAAATAGTTCAATAAAGACTTTTTCCTACTCTGTAAATATGGGAAGATTATATAAAAGTTTAATGTTTTATTAATCTTCATAGTTTTAGCAAGAATTAACTTTTATTTCTTTCGTCTGCTCCAATCCTGTGTTAGGTCCTTGTCCCAAGGATGTTTTAATACAACTTCAGGGCCAGAGACAAAATTGGGAACAAGTTTAAAGTGCTGTGTATCTTTTCTACACTACCACTTTTCCTTTAAGTGCTCTGCTGCCCTTTCTTGTCTGTTTCAAATTTTGTTTAAAAGGTTTCTAAAATGTTTATTGCCCATGAATAGAAGCAGATTAAAATAGGTGAAAGGACGTAGATCACTCTTGGAATAAGACATTCCTGTGTTCCCCAGATCTCAGTCCATCTATCACCTGTCTAACCTTAGGCAAATTACTTCACTTTCTGAGTTTTCTTTATTTTTTGTTTTTCAGCTGTATCAAGGACTGAAGACTGTGCAAGGCCAGATGTAGTGGCTCACACCTGTAATCCTAGTGCTTAGGTAGTCCAGGGTGGGAGGATCACCTGCAGCCAAGAGTTTGAGACCAGCCTAAGCGACATAGCGAGACCCTGTCTCTACAGAAAATAAAAAAAGTTAGCCAGGCACGGTGATGCGTGCCGTTATTCCTAGTTATTCAGGAGGCTGAGGTAGGAGGATCACTTGAACCAAGGGGATCAAGGCTGCAGTGAGTTATCATTGTATTGCTACACTCTAGCTTGGGCAACAGAGTGAAACCCCGGCTCTGTGTGCGTGGGGGCGGGGGGAGGCTAAACAGAATAGATGTAAGGGTAATGCATTATGTGTCATATAGAAGGTGTTTCCAAAAGTTAGTGCTCCCCCACCATAACAAAGCATAGTCTACCAAAAATACCTGCTCTTTCTTTCATTCTGTGCTCCTCAGTTCCTGTGGGCTGATAGCTTAAATATAGAAGTAAATTGAAAAAAGGTAAAGACCCTGAAATATGTCCTGGAACATTTTGGCTTTTTGTCCTTTCTCCTAAAAGTGGGATTTGAACTTCCTATCACCTCACTTTCTTTGTCTCTGTCTGAAAGCCAGCTGTATTTGAGAAACCAGAATCTTTCCCAGGTCGACCTTTAGAAGGTCAGATTGCCTGGTAAAGTGAACCTGATAAACCAAGTAAAGGAAATAAACTGAAATAATAATTTTATGTTCTACTGAAACTGCTTGTATAGTAACAGCACGATTCTCAAAATTGCAAAAACTTCTTATTTTAAAAGTTGTATTGGCCGGGCGCAGTGGCTCAAGCCTGTAATCCCAGCACTTTGGGAGGCCGAGACGGGCGGATCATGAGGTCGGGAGATCGAGACCATCCTGGCTAACACGGTGAAACCCCGTCTCTACTAAAAAATACAAAAAACTAGCCGGGCGAGGTGGTGGGCGCCTGTAGTCCCAGCTACTCGGGAGGCTGAGGCAGGAGAATGGCGTAAACCTGGGAGGCGGAGCTTGCAGTGAGCTGCGATCCGGCCACTGTACTCCAGCCTGGGCAACAGAGCGAGACTCCGTCTCAAAAAAAAAAAAAAAATCATT
>NW_016805059.1:5418647-5442860 GCF_001698545.2 Rhinopithecus bieti | reverse complement strand
ATAAGCCAGAGTGAGAACAAGTAGCGTTTTAGAAAAAAAAAAAAAATAGTTTCTTATATTTGAGGATGAAATTTTATACTTCATTTCCATTTGGAGTTTTTTTTCTTTTGTTTTTACATTATAATTACAAAGCTGTGAATCCTCGAAGGTCCCCTCTGTACCAGGGAACTGATCTGATGCATATGTATACTTTAAAAGACTTGACACATCAGTCTTCTAACAATTACTGGGAGAATGTTTCTTGTGGATATGGATATTGTATCATTTTGTTGTGAAAACTAGAATTCAATCCTGCAAAGCACCATCTTTGATTTCCCATGGATTAAGTTGCATTGTGGGGTGGGGGGCCATTTTAAATACAACGAATATACTGAGCCTGAGCCTTTGTTCGTGGGCTGCCGAGTCTTCCTCAGCTACAAAAACTCTCTCTGTGTTTAGTCAGCTACTCGGGAGTGGGTAAACAAACTGACTTATATTGACATTTGCAGGGCTAGTTAAAAATTTTTGGATGCCCTTCTCACTTTCTTTCTGACTGTCTTAACTTTCTAGACCATTAACAGCAGCTCCCTGCAAGGCCAGTACATGAATTAAATCGCATACTCTGCTTTTATTCTCTCCTCTAATTCTAAAAGATTGGAAGTTAAAATTCTTTTTTTTAAGTTATTTTTATTTTTATTTTAAGTTCATGGGTACACGTGCAGGATGTGCAGGTCTGTTACATAGGTAAACGTGTGCCATGATGGTTTGCTGCACCTATCAACACATCACCTACTTTTTTTTTTTTTTTTTTTTTTGTGGACACGGAGTCTCGCTCTGTCGCCAGGTTGGAGTGCAGTGGCGCGATCTCAGCTCACTACAACAACCTTCGCCTCTGTGGTTCAAGCAACTCTCCTGCCTCAGCCTCCCGAGTAGCTGGGACTACAGGCGCGTGCCACCACGCCCACCTCATTTTTTGTATTTTTAGTAGAGACAGGTTTCTTCATGTTGGCCACGATGGTCTCGAACTCCAGACCTCATGATCTGCCCGCCTCAACCTCCCAAAGTGCTGGGATTACAGGTGTGAGCCACTGCGCCTGGCCCCATCACCTAAATATTAAGTCCCAAATGCATTAGCTGTTTATCCTGATGCTCTCCCTCCTCCGGCAACCCCCTGACGGGCCCCAGTGTGTGTTGTTCTCCTCCCTGCGTCCATGTGTTCTCATTGTTCAGCTCCCACTTATAAGTGAGAACATGCGGTATTTGGTTTTTTGTTCCTGTGTTAGTTTGCTGAGGATGATGGCTTCCAGCTACCTCCATGTCCCTCTAAAGGACATGATCTTGTTCGTTTTTATGACTGTATATTGTATATGTACATTTTCTTTATCTGGTCTATCATTGATGGGCATTTGGGTTGATTCCATGTCTTCGCCGTTGTGTATAGTGCCGCAGTAAACATATGTGTGCATGTATGTTTATAATAGAATGATTTATATTTTGGGGGGCATATACCCAGTAATGGGATTGCTGGGTCAAATGGTATTTCTGGTTCTAGATCCTTGAGGAATCACCACACTGTCTTTCACAATGGTTGAACTAATTTACATTCCCACCACCAGTGTAAAAGTGTTTCTGTTTCTCCACAGCCTTCCCAGCATCTGTTGTTTCTTGACTTTTTAATAATCACCATTCTGACTGGCATGAAATGGTTGATGGACATTTGGGTTGTTTCAGTTTTAAGCTATTACAAGTACAGGTATTATGAACTTTCATGTAGAAGTCTTTGCTTTCATTCCTCTTAGGCAAATACCTAGGAGTGGAATAATTGTGTTACACAGTAGGTACATGTAAGTTTTTAAGAAACTGACAAACTTTTCTAAGATGCTTATACCATTCTGCATTCCCAACAACTGTGTATGATAGTTTCAGTTACTCGGCATCCTGGTCAATAAGAACTGTGGTCCAGGTTTTTAAATTTTAGCCATTCTAGTGGATGTATAGTAGCATCTCATTGTAGTTTTCATTTGGATTTTCCTAATAACTAAAGATGTTGAGCATCTTTTTATGTGCTTATTTGCCATCTGTGTTTTCCTTGATGAAATGTCTGTTCAAATTTTTTACCTGCTTTTTGGTTAGGTTGTTCTTATTGAATTGTAAGAATTCTTTTTTTTTTTTTTTTTTTTTGAGATGGAGTTTTACTCTGTTGCCCAGGCTGGAGTGCAGTGGTGCGATATGGGCTCACCACAGTCTCCGCCTCCCAGTTTCAAACGATTTCCCTGCCTCAGCCTCCCGAGTAGCTGGGATTACAGGTGCCCGCTACCACACCCGGCTAATTTTTATATTTTTAGTAGAGACAGGATTTCATTATGGTGACCAGGCTGGTCTCGAACTTCCGACCTCAGGTGTGACCCTCCCACCTCGGCCTCCCAAAGTTCTGGGATTACAGGCATGGGCCACCATGCCCAGCCAAGAATTCTTTATGTATTCTAGAATCAAGTTCTTTGATACCTGTTTTGCAAATATTTTCTCCAAATATATGGCTTACTTTTCATTTTGTGTCTTTTGAAGAGAGAAATATTTTGAAGTCCAATTTATTGATGTTTTCATTTATAATTTATGCTTTGTGTATATTGTTTAAAACTCTTTGCCAAACCAAAGATCATTAAGATTTTCTCTTATTTTTTTTTCTATAAGTTTTTGTAGCTTTAGCCCTGACACTTGAGCCCATGATCCATTTCAAGTTAAATTTTGTGTGTATTTTGAGATACAAGGGTCAAAGTTCTTTTTTCATGACTTAATCCTTGAATCACTTCTCTGTCCACTCTCTTATGAGCTTATCTAGTCATGTGGCTTTAAATATCATCTGTATATTAATGACTCCCAAATTTACAACTCTAGCCCAAACTGCTATTTTAAGAGATATCTCAAACGTGTCCAAAAACTAAGCTGTTAATACCCACCTTTTCTCCTCTTCCATGCCTGCCCCTCTCACAGTCTTTGCCATTTCAGTAAATGCAACTTCATTCTTTCAGTTGCTTGGGGCAAAACTCTTGGCACATCTTTGAGTGTTCTCTTTCTCTGTCACCTCCCGTCTTGATCTGTTGTCAGATTCCATTGGCTTCATCTTCACATTATATTCAGAATCCCACCTCTTCTCATGATCTCCTCTTTTACCACTGTAGTCCAAGCCACCATTATCTCAGCCAGGTTATTGCTGTAATATTCTAATAGGTCTCTCTACTTCTACCTTTGCATGTTTATTAAATTAAATGTTGTCATTTTTCTGCTTAGAACCTACCAGTAGCTTTTCATCTCATTCAGACAAGGAGCCAGATCTTTATAATGATATCTAAGGGCCTGCACCATCTAGCCACCCATTATCTATCTTACCACATCTACCAGGCCCTTATTCACTCTGCTGCAGTCATACAGGCCTTGCTGGTGCTTCTCAAACATACCAAGCACACTGTCTACCTCAGGCCCTTTGAGCTTGCTATTTCCTCTGTCTAGAATGTTTTTCTTCCAGATAACTTAAAGTTTATTCTCTCACTTCCTTAAATCTGTATTCAACGGTTTCCTCAATGAGCCCTTCCTATTTAATTGCAACTCTCACCCATACATACATCTCACATTCCACATTGCTGCTTTATTTTTCTCTGTAACATGTATCACCGTCTAACATACTATATGTGTTAGATGGTTCTCTTTCTTCCCTCAATAGAACATAAACTTCTTTTGAGAAGAGATGTTTGCCTTTTTTGTTGATTGCTTGCATTCCCAACCCCTAGAGTAGTGCCTGACACATAACAATATGACCCTCTGTAATATCTGTTATATGAATGGAGGTAAGCAAATTTTAGGTGGTTTTTTCCCTCTGAATATAAAATGGGATGTCTGTAGTTCATTAGAACATTGTGAACAGTGCAAGTCTTCACAAAGTTGATATAGACAGACTTTAGCTCTCATAATCTTTTTCCCTTTTTTAATAAACAAAAGAATGTTTAACATACAGACAAAATATAAAAGAGTAACAAAAATAACAAAAAAAGCAGCCATGTTCCCACCACCCAAGTTAAGAAACAAATATTAATACTTTTGAAGCATGCTTTGTGCTTTACTCTTACTTCATCCTCTCTACTCTCCTCCCTCTGTAAACCTATTCTGAATTTGTTTGTTGTTCCTATTTATTGGTTTTCTTGTAGTTTTGCCACATATGAATATATCATTCACATATGAATATATCGTTCAGTTATGTATGTTTTTGAACTCTCTGTAAGTGGAATCCTACCACAGGCATTCTCCAAGTTGTTTTCCTTAACCTGATACTCCAGAGTTCATCCATAATGATGCATGCAGCTACAGTTCATTTATGTTTACTCCTATATCGTATCCCCATTGCGCTGAGAGACCACTCTATCTGCTCTCCTGTATATACAACTTTGTGGTGGTTTTCTTGCTTTTTTAATGCTAAAAACAGTGCTGCCATGAACATAATTGTACATGTTTCATGAAACACACATGAAAGTTTTTCTACGGCAAATTCTTAGGGGTAAAGTTACTGTTCCATAGGGCATTTGTATCTTTCATTTTACTAGTTCATGCCAGATTGTTTTCAAAAACATTTGTACATATTTATATACCTGTCAATAGTATATAGTTGTTATAATATTTAGTTTTCCTAATGTGGAGGGTATAAAGTGGTGTCCCATGTTAGTTTTAATTTGCATTTTCCTATTTCCTAATGAGGCTGCATATCTTCTCAGATGTAATTGGCCATTCCTGTTTCCTCCTCTGTGAAATGTTTGTCTGTATTATTTGCTCTTTTTTAATTGGGCTGTTTTTGGTTTTTGGGAGTTCTTCATATATTCCAGATACATATTCTTTGCTAGTTATATATAAAGCAGATACCTTTTCCCAGTATGTAGCTTATCTTTTCACTATCTTTTGATGAATAGAAATTCTAAATTTTAGGCCGGGCGCAGTGGCTCATGCCTGTAATCCCAGTACTTTGGGAGGCTGAGGCACGCAGATCACGAGGTCGAGATCGAGACCGTCTTGGCCAACATGATGAAACCCCGTCTCTACTAAAATACAAAAAATTAGCCAAGCGTGGTGGTGCATGCTTATAATCCCAGCTACTTGGCGGGTGGAGGCAGGAGAATCGCTTGAACCCGGGAGGCGGAGGTTGCAGTGAGCTGAGATGGTGCCACTGCACTCCAGCCTGGCAACAGAAGCGAGATTCCATCTCAAAAAGAAAAAAGAAAGAATTCTAAATTTTAATGTAGTTTAATTATCAATATTTTTCTTTGTAATTTATGGGTTTTTTAAGCCTAACTTAAGAAATTATTTTATATATAACATCATACAGTGATTTTTCCACCCTCTGTCAAGGCAGATTGCCCTTGAAGCGCTCCTTAGACCTGTCCCTGACAACCTGTTCTGCAGAAGAGATCTGAAACTCAGTCATAATGGCAGAGGCGACTGAGACCAGCTCAGTTTTGGAAATCATTTTCAGAAATGGCTAGAGAGAATGTGGGGTGTGTGTGTGTGTGTGTGTGTGTGTGTGTGTGTAATAGTGAAACAAATTTTCTATCCTGTTTTTTCATTTAGCATCATGTTTCAAATATTTTTACATCATTAAAATTATTAAAGTTCAATTTTAATGAATATCGTATTGGATGGGAATCTGAATTTTTATTGAACATTTTGCAGTTGTAAATAAGACCTCAGATGGCCAGGCTTGGTGGCTTATGCCTGTAATCCCAGCACTTTGGGAGGCTGAGGCAGGCAGATCACCTGAGGTCAGGAGTTTGAGACCAGCCTGGCCAACATGGTGAAACCCTGTCTCTAACAAAAATACGAAAATTGGGTGGGCATGTTGGTAATCCCAGCTACTTGGGAGGCCAAGACATGAGAATCGCTTGAACCCTGGAGGCAGAGTTTACAGTGAGCCAAGATTGTGCCACTGCATAACAGCCTGGGTGACAGAGCAAGACTGTGTCTCAAAAAACAAAACAAAACAAAAACAACCTCAGGAGGCAATTTATAAATCTTTTTGATGCATTGTTTATTTCTTTAAGAAAGACTTATAGAGGTAGTATGACTTGGTTAAATATAGTCTTGATATCAGCACAAGTAATAAGCAGTTGAAAATAATTGAGAGTCATATGGGCTTTAAGTAAATTGATTTTCTGGGCAACACTTGCTACTTGCTTGATTCTTTACAAAGAAAGTCAATATTTAAAAGTATCTAGCCTACTTGGCTTACATAAAGCTTAGATTTAATGATGTCCATATTTACTATTCATACATTGTGTAACTTTTATATAATTACCCTTTTTGATATCTCACATGATTTTGGATATACTTAGTTTGAGAAGGATTTAATGATATTTTTAATTAATCCTCTCAATAATGTTTGAAAATGGTTAACAGGGTATATATTTTGGCATCTTAAAACCGACCTGTTCTCTTTAGGGTAATTAAAAAGTCATCAAAGGCTCAGTGACCCTGCAAGGCAGTGTACACTTGGTATGTGTGAAATACTTGGTCATTATTAAGCCAGCTATTCTTCAAGAGAGATACACTATTTAATTAAGGAATGTAATAAATCACCCTCCATTTTATTGTTATTGGTGTTAATGCTTGGTCTTGTAACTCTGTCCTGTCCACAGGTTAAAGTATTACACAATCAGCTGGTCCTTTTCCACAATGCCATTGCTGCTTACTTTGCTGGGAATCAGAAGCAGCTTGAACAGACACTTAAACAGTTCCATATCAAATTGAAAACCCCTGGAGTGGATGCCCCATCTTGGCTTGAAGAACAGTGAAATCACAGCGGAAAATAAAAAGAAAGTCATGTTGTTATATTTCTAAACAAACCTAACAAGAATTAAGCAGAGTTGGGGGAAGTGGAAGGGGTGACAAGCATTGTAGTGATTCTTGCACAAACAGCTTTAATTTTTCCCTTTTTCATACTTTAACAATTGAACTGTTAAATTTGATGGGAAGGTGGGTGGTTTTAATGTAAACATAGTTTCTATAATCTGAACACAATAATTTTCCTTTTTGAGAAATCCTTTTGTATTGTGAGGGTTGATGGCTATTTCTGTAGTTTGAAAACATCTACTATAGATTTGCACTGACGAGATAAAAATTCAAGGTTTTTGGTCCTGGAAATGAGGGCCAATTGTAACTTTTCCAAAGGGAGGTTTACATGATTTGTATCAACATCAGATATTTTATATATGAATATATTAAACATCTTTAAGAGATTCCTTTTCATGTATTAAAGAAAAAAGAAACTATTTTGCAGAGTAAAGTTATATGGTGTTCCTGCAGCGTCCACACAGAGGCAGCAGCTCTAATGAATGGTTAGCTTGTGGAGTTGTGGCAAATACCTTTTTAAAAATGAATCTGTACCATTGTAATTTTGTTTGGACTTTTTTTAAAGACACAGAAATCACATTGTCATTTCTGTGAGGCTTTTAAGCTTATGAATTTGCTTCACCCAAAGTCATTGGACAGTTACATTTGCAATTTCTTTTGGTTCATAACAAAACCTGCTTAAGATAATTTTTTTTTTTGACAGGTGGACATGGGAATGGAAATTCTTGATGGTTTCTAGAGTAGAAATCTGTTCTTAGAAAACTAGTTTTTGGGTCAGTTCTATTTTGATAGAAGTGAATACATAGACAGCTTTTATTGACTTCCATATGTAACAATACCGTTTAAGCCTTAAATCACAGATATGTGCCTTCTCAGATACAGTAATTCTTGTTCAACCAATGTACAAAATCCATAAAGAAACCCCTGTTGGATAATGTTTGATGTGTCTATTCCTTCATGGAAAGGAGCACTACATATAAATGTTGGGTTTCTTTGTACTTGTTAAGCCACATTTGAGGTTTATGGTAAAATCATCTTTTGAGTTTGCTCTTTGGTTTTTCTTCATTCCTTTTGAGGAAAGGGAAAACAGAAGGATTCTTTGATTTGGGTAATGAAGAGGTAATGTGGGACAGTGCGGTGGTACCAGGAAGAAAGAGGATTGGAAAGGCCAGTACTGTTTTAGTTGCTTGGCACTACTGGTTTTGTGTTCATGTGGTTGCCCTGTCCACTACATGGTTCTGTCAGTAGTGTAATCCATTTTCAATGTAAAGCTCTTTCAGTTTTTGTCATAGACATAAATTAATATTTTTAGAGGCATCCCTCGCCTGTTCATTTCTTCTGTGTTGAAATGAAGTACCTAAAATTACCGTTATACATGAACTTTGTGGACTGTAAGATTTGTTATATATGTTCAAATGCCTTTTAGCTGGCTTTTTAATTAATATGCCTGTGTTGAGCGCTTAATACAGTGTAATGTGATTGTAAATCATAAACCTATTTTAAATCATTCCTTCCTGTATATTTGTACTCAGAGAGCCTTATTTTATTCTTCCAGGAGAATTACTACTTGTGATAGTTCATTTACATTCCCCAGAATGTGCCTCTGGTGTGAATTTTGTATTCTTATTAAAAGTGTTTGCTGCAGTAAATTGTTTCTCTGGACCTTCATAGTTTAAGAAGTAACTATTTGGAAATTCTGAAGACACATGATTTGTCTTTTCTGAACCTTAAAAAAATGGTGCTTCTGTCACTTATAATTGTTTTATCTCAGTAAGCTATTTTTTTTCAATGTGAATCTCTTTTGAGAGCTGAACATGTCCATTCTTAACCACATTTCAATAACAGTTATTGTAGCTAAGGAGCTAAATAGTTTCATGGATTGATTCTTTTCAGAATAAATTTAAAATACCCATGATTCTGATAGTGGGCACATGAGCAAAAGAAAAAAGTAAATCAATATATTTAGCCAATGGCACATTTACTTTTTTAGGAATGTAATTTATGTTCATTATAGAAAAGAATTAGAAGAAAATTTCAAGTAATAGAAGATAACTACCTTCCCAAGTGAATAAATACTGCATGGAACCACCCAACACCTCTGAAGTTGGATATTTTAGTTTTGGATTTTAATATTATAAGCTCTATTTTGAATATCCTTTAATACAACATACATTTACATCTTTGTACTTTTACCTACTTAGTCCCTTAGGTTATATTCCTAGAAGTGAAAATGGGCCCTTAAAAGTATATACACACTTCTAAAACTTTGTAATGTATTGCCTGTTTGCTTTCAAGAAAGACTGTGCCAATTTACACCTGTAACAGCATACATATGTACCTGTTTAGTATATTTTTTAAGCCAGTACTGTATATATAAAATGAAATGAGAAAAACAGGAAGATAAAGGCTGAACAATCACCAACTGGAGAGTTTGGGGATGCTGGGTGAGAGCAGGGAGTGGATGGAAATGGCTGGCTTTTCTCTCATTAAAATAGAAGTTGTTACTCTAGAAAAAAATAATGCACTGAGGAACTGGTCTGTGAAATTAAACTTTTTATCCCAAAGCTTCCAAATTTTAGGGTCCAGGAACTATGTGGGTTTGCAAAAGCAATTTAGCTGAAATCTAGGCTTTAAGAAGCATCTTTTCCATATTCAAAACGCACTGATAATGTTACTGACGCTTATCCCATAGCGTGTGAAACTAGAAGGTTCCTTAGAGATTATGTAACACACTTTTTTTACAGATGAAACTATCAAGGCTTCAAAATATGTTAAACTGACTTAGCCAACCCCCATCTCCAAATGTAATGCCACATGAGGATTTGCAACTATATACTTGAATTCCCCTTTAAATCCTGCCATTTCAACTGCATTAATTAAATCAATGTGCCAAAAGTGTCAAGTTTCTTCTAAAGTTAATGTGTATTAAATACCTTCCCATTGGGGGAAAAAATCCATCTCCCTGCAAGTCTTCATACTAGGTACATTGCAAAGTATGCAAGATGCCTGCCTTTCCCTCCACTGGCCTTTAACTTGCACTATTCTGCAAAAGGAGTCAGGTGAGCTTGGAAAGTGTTATATAAAGTAAAATGATACATGTTGAAAAAACTAAAGATAAATTTCTTCTAATGATGGAACTGTTAATTGAAAGAATGTAGCTACCTCAGAATGTGCCTATTCGCCTTTAACTTTCACTGGAGATGACTGTAGTTTAGAAAAATAAAAGTAAATTGTCTGAGTTGCTAGTTCCATGCAACATTCAAGTATAATTGATGCTAATTTTGTGAAGTACTACTTAAATAACTACTTGCAATCGCCCTAAATATCCTTTGCAAGTAGCTCTTTTTATTTTTTCTTTTTTAACCTTTCAGTTTGCCTGGGAGAGTTGAAACTACCTGAAATCTTTGATCACTCAATTTTAACCAAATTTAGGCATTTCAAAAAATCGATTTCCCCTTTAAGACTACAAATCTTTTTTTTCTTTTTTTAACGGAATCTTGCTCTGTCACCCAGGCTGGAGTGCAGTGGCGCGATCTCAGCTCACTGCAAACTCTGCCTCCCGGGTTCAAGCCATTCTCCTGCCTCAGCCTGCCAAGTAGCTGGGACTACAGGCGCCCACCACGACGCCCGGCTATTTTTTTAATATTTTTTTTTTAGTAGAGACGGGGTTTCACCATGTTAGCCAGGATGATCTCAATCTCCTGACCTCATGATCCACCCGCCTCAGCCTCCCAAAGTGCTGGGATTACAGGCGTGAGCCACCACACCCGGCCAAGACTACAAATTTTTACATCAGCTAAGACTATCCAGTTGTAAGTAGGCCATTTTCTGATCAGAAGACCAGTTGTATTTTGCATTACTTCAAAGCTTTCCCAAGGTCACAATTCCTTTACTATTTTTACAGTATAGCAGGACCTATTAAAATAGCACAATGCAAACAATTTTTTTGAGGACTTTCATTAAATTCAGTTCTATGTTGCCACTTGAAGGTTTCCTGTTCAACAGGTTTCCCAGCATAAATGGACCTTTATAATCAATTGCCAAGTGGTCACCATAATGTACAGGAAACTACAAAGTTCAGCTTTGTTTTCATGAAATAAAGTTTGACTCTTAGTAGTTTATGTATGTTAAGTGAGAACTGTTTGTTAGTCTGGTATCAGCTCTGGTAGGGAAAAAGGAGACTAGAAATATGAGGAAATTAGGTCCAGTCTGAATACCATAACTACTCTTGCGCAGTTAGTTGATTACTATGCCATCAGAACTAAGAATTCTGGGTTTTTTAAACAAGTGAAACTGTTCCACAAGAACCAAAACCACACTTTTGTTTGGGTCCAAGCTAAGCTTTACCATGAACTCTGTCAAAGATTGCATGAATTGTTGATTCATAAGGAAGATGTAAGAGGAACAGGATACCATTTTGTTGATTTTAAAAGTAACTTTCTATGACTTAAGACTTCCATATCACTTTGCCTTTGGTACAGGTGTATATGTTCATATAAATAACTTACGGGTGAAATGTACACCTAGCTGGTATAGGGCACATAGGAAGAAGAACGTAAGCCACATACATCTCACTACATCTTGGAGCTTTGATTATTGACGTTCTAGTAAAAGCAAACTGTAAAAATTTTTTTTTTCAAATGAGTGTAAAGCATTATAGAGTAGTGAGAGGAAAGGTTACTTTAATCTTCCTGGCCTTCCTGAAAAGTTTTAAATTATGAAGCCTTAGAATAATGAATAAAGTACTCAAGATAAATTATTTATATATGCTACTTTACTGTTATTCTCTTCCTAAATGATTTCTGATTCTACGTTAGGAAGCTTTTCATAAAAACTGCCTAAGGCTTTAGGCAGATAATTATTCTTTCCTTTGAGGAATATATACTTACTATGACTAGACATTCAGCTCTTAAGAAAGGCACCGGGTAGGCTGTCTTCTTCACCCTGTATCCCCAACTCCTTGCATAGTTTTCTTTCTTGAGACAGAGTCTCACTCTGTTGCTCAGGCCCAGCTAAGTTTTGTGCGTTTAATAGATACGGGATTTCACCATGTATATCAGGCTGGTCTCAAACTCCTTCAGTATACGTAGTTCTGCCCACATCGGCTTCCCAAAGTGCTGGGATTACAGGCGTGAGCCACTGTGCCAGGCTTCCTTGCGTAGTTCTTAATTCAAAGGAGTCATGTATAAAAATTTTTTGGTTTTTGATCCAAAATTCAAATGCAGAAAAATATTCAGTGCTTGCACTGCAATTTCATTTGAATTAGTTACAAAAGAGGCAGTATACTTATAACTTACTCTAAATTAATGTCAGGATGTTACCTAAGACATTAGGATGTTTACAGAAGAGTGACCAGTTTTTAAAATGGCCATTCTTTCTGTAAGAGAAAGAATGGCAGAATTAGACAAATCACCATGTTGCAACTATGACTAAAATAATTGATTCACACGATGGCCAATGGATGCCAATATCATTAGGTGAGAGAGAAATGGAAAACAGACTATTTCCATAATACCAAGGTATTACCCTACAAATGGCTCAATTTGAAAGGGGAAAAAGTACCATTAATAAGAAGAGATTTGTGCTTACAACCTAAATTGTGATCAAATTTAAAATGAATAATCGTAATCATTGTGCCTTAGTTATAATGAGATGTAAATTATACAGTATCACATATTTCTGCTGGAATTATTCAATCTGCAGCGAATCAAGTATTTTACCTTAAATTCCAGTGTACAGAAGATACAGGGGGTTAAGGACAAAGCTAAAAGATACCAAGAAAAATCAACTGGACAAATCCAGAATCTGAGACATTCTACAACATAATTGGCTTGGTCTCTTCAGAAACTCCATCACAAAAGAAAAAAAAAACAGTAATACTGTTAGAAAACAACAGATTTGAGATCATAATTCAAAGAAAGTAGCTATAGAAGACATTTGGAGGAACAACTGAGTCACTTGAGTGTGTATTTGACACTGCTAGGAACTTATGTTTTTTTAGGTATGATATTATATTATGGTAATGTAGGGAACAGCTTTATTGGGAATGCATGCCTAAACTGCTTAAAGCCAAAGTGGCATGATGTCTGCAGTTTACTTTTAAATGGCTCAGCAAAAATACATTCATATGTATTCACATATATGGAGAGAAAGATGTCAAAGAAAATATGGCAAAATGTTAGCAATTGTTGAGATAAGTGGGTGGATACGTGGGGTTCCATAGTACTAGTCTTTTACATTTTCTTTTAAAATGTTTTCATAATAGCATTTAAAAAAAAAAAAAAAAAAAAAAGGATATTTGGTCCAGAAAGGCAGTAGGACCCACTAAATCTTTCCTCTTGCACCAGGGTTGCAATCAGAGGCTTTTTTTCGTATAGAGCAGATGACACCACATTGCTACCACTCCTAGAAATACTAGAATTCTCTCCTCTAGCATGGGAGATGATTTGTATTTTGGATTGGAAACAGAAATTCAAGTAAGCATAAAGTTGAGCAGTTTGTCAGTAAAGAGTACAGGACAAGTGAAGAGGCAGAAATAGTTTAGGATAGGACTATGTAAAAAAGTTCCATATAGGAAAACATGCACTCACTAAACTAGACCTTTTTCTCTTGTTTTTCTCCTCAGCTCATTTCCAAATTGAAGCTTTTCAAAAAAAATTACTATATTTACTAGAGGCATGTGCCACCATGCACAACTAATTTTTGTATTTTTTGTAGAGATGGGTTTCGCCATGTTGCCCAGGCTGGGCTCAAAGTCCTGGGCTCAAGCGATCCTCTCGCCTCAGCCTCCCAAAGTGCTGGATTACAGGTATGAGCCACTGTTCCCGGCCCCAAATTAATGCTTTCTAAATAGCTATTTGAAAGTTCAAGGGAAGTTAAATTCAAAAACAAAACACTAGCTTTCTTTTAGCCTAATAAGGATGGTTTTCTACTGTCTCAGTTTTTTTGCCCTCTTGTAAATAAGCATATACTACTAATCTGTACTACTATAGATTTTTTTAAATGAAGCTGCTAAGAGCTTTATTTACTCTAACAATTTAAGACTGCTTAAAAAAAAGTATTTATACATTGGTAATTTTAATAATGGTTATTTCCAATCCAAAAATATATTTTATGAGATGGCCACGTTTTCCCTAATTCACACTTCTAAAACTAATAAAATTGCTTAACTCTTTAAAGCGTTCCTCAAATAAGTAATAGATATTTATTTATATTGTTCTCAAATTCTCTTTTTCCTATTCCCACACCCCGTCTCAGATAAGAACAAAGAAAATCCTATGGATTTTTCTGACTAGTTTGTATCAATAACAGAAGTAGCAGAAAGCCCAGGCAATGTTTGGAGAATTGAGTTTTAACCATGGCAATGGTTACTATATAATCACTGCTACTATCGAGTGAGTTTTTTAAAAAAAATGTAAGTTTAAACAGTCATGAGTATTTGCTGAATGACCGCTCAGCTTGCCTGTGTTGACTTTCATTCACCACCTGATTCCACTAACACCTTGAAGAGGGTCAGATGATTCCTGAAGTGGGCACTAACAATTTCTTTCTTCTCAAAATTTTGTTTCTCTGAAAAGGCTCACCATATTTTCTCTGTGAAGCTTAGTTAGCATTTTTCTCCAATGAAGCCAGCCATAAAATGAGAAAAAAAAAATTCGTTAGAAATAGCAAATGAACAGCTACGTCTAATGACAAAATTTTGTTTGTGTCTCTAAGAGACCTTGCCTAAACTCACAATGGAAAGGCAAGTATTAAAGCTTCATAGTAGCCTGTGGCCCTAACTTGCCCCTTTGTCCTTTTAAAAAAAATACAATGACATACTAAGAGGCTGTTGTGCTGTCTTCGAGTTTTCAAGCTTTTGGAGTCACTATTTGTGCTTATGACTAGAGCAATGAAAACAAGTCTTGCCGGGCGCGGTGGCTCAAGCCTGTAATCCCAGCACTTTGGGAGGCCGAGACGGGCGGATCACAAGGTCAGGAGATCGAGACCATCCTACCTAACACAGTGAAACCCCGTCTCTACTAAAAAAAATACAAAAAAGTCTTTTTCCCCCAAACACAAGTAGCTTCAGTCTAAGCCACTCCAGACTTCCTTGCCAGTGACCTCAACACTGACCTTGATTTATTCTAGGAAGAACTCTGCCTGTTTAGTTCTTTTAGCTCATTTTTTTTTTGTGAATTCCCATTCACTAGTAGTGAACTAACTTCAACGATTAATTTCATTTCTAGTCTGCTGACTTTTCATTATTATGATTTTGTTTTTCCTTACAGTAGCCTCTTAGGAATCCTGTGCACCTAGCTTATGAAAACGCTTTAGTCCAAGCAGTGACAGAGCCAGGTAATTGTCTTATCAAGGCTATAGTTAGTCTTGTTTAAAAGCATGCATCCCCATCTCTTTGGTGTAGCCCTAAAAGAAGTGGAGGATCAAAGCTACATGCTTCGATTCTCAGTCCTCTTTGCCTGATCACTTTATCAAATTTCTGAAGAAAGAACTCAATCCATCCCTTTTCTTCCCAAACCATGTCAAAGCTGGAGTTGTTTTTCAGTCCAACACTGAGCCACATTGCTCTGGGTCGAACATCAGCATGTCTTCTGAAAGGTTTCGCTTAATTGACCTGTACAAGTCTACATTTCTTGGGTTCACCTAAAATCTTATGATACCTGGCTGTTCCCTTCATGCACTCTTACATCTTAACTCACTGGTACTATCAAGTAGGTTATTTTTTAAATGTAAGTTTAAATGGTCATGAGTATTTGCTGAATGACCAGTCAACTTACCCATGTTTACTTTTACCACCTGATTCCATTAACACCTTGAAGAGGATCAGGCTTCAAAGAGCTTGGATCTAGAAGATTTGCTTCTGGCCCATAGAAGCCTCTTGAGGGCAAGAACTGTTTTGAACATGTTTGTAGCCCTCCTCGTGCTTTGCACATAAAGGTCACTCAGTGTTTTCAATAATGATAATTAGCATTGCTGGGGCACTTAGCCTTCAATGACTGTAGGCCCACTGGTAACATTTGCTGGTGATGAAAATCACAAGCAATGTGAAAATACGTTGACTACTAACCGCTATCGAGCCTTGAAGATAAATACTACAAAGATGTGAAGTTGAGTAAGACAGGCTTGCACTTAAACTTTTGGGTTTAATGGGGAGAAAGTTCTTACAAATCATAAGGAATGAATGGTCTGGAGAAGGGAGGGATCAGTATGGAGAACATATGATTAGTGGTTGAGGATGGAAGCAGCCAGCCTTCAGCTCCAGACTGGAATGTCTTAATTCTGAGCATTTGTGTTTGTTGGGTGGAGAAGAGGGCATTTTACCATTCTACCATGGCAGCTAGGTCAGTGAAGATGGTCCTATCCATGTTGCCAAACTAAATCTCACATAAATCTTAAATATAGTACAATATTATTTCTGTGTAGCCTTTGAATCTTAATACCTTTTTCCCCCACCAGACATTCTAACATAGAATGCTTGACTCCTTTTTACCCAGTGGCACTAGAATATATTTGGACAGTTGAAGTGGCAAAATTCGTCTGAAGCTTGTAGGTCATTAGAGTCATTGTTGGCTAGAACATTCAGCAATTTATATGACCGTAGTTTTGATTTAGAGGTCAGCCTAACTACTGCCATTTTTTAGAAGGAAAATAAATTAATAGCCAGTTAGCCTACCTGTTCAAGTGTGTGGATTCTAACTACAGGCACACGAGGACTGGGTTGCATGGGTGTTTCAAGGTTACCCAGGGGAGACAGAGTCTACAAACACGGCTTTCTGGAATTGGAAGGCAATTCTGGTAGGGAAGTTCTTTTTTTTTTTTTTTGAGACTCTGTTGCTCAGGTTGGAGTGCAGTGGCACGATCTTGGCTCACTGCAGCCTCTGCCTCCTGGGTTCAAGCAATCCTCCTGTCTCAGCATGCCCAGACAATTTTTTATATTTTAGCAGAGACAGGGTTTCACCATATGGTCAGGCTAGTTTTGAACTCCTAACCTCAGGTGATCCACCCACCTTGGCCTCCCAAAGTGCTGGGATTACAAGCGTGAGCCACTGTACCCAGCCTGGTAAGTTCCTTATTATAGCATCTATTTTTGCAATCTAATGAAGAAGAAATTGACTGATTGTGACAGAGAATACACACGCATACACATAAAATGTGTCTTCCTTGGTTCTCTCAAGAACTTTAGCTAAAGGTAGAATACTATATGACTTTTGTTAAAAACCTTGATGCCAATAAAAAACTGAGGATAAGTCATAATTTCCATGGGCCCCTTTCTCCCTTTATGTTCTGTCCCTGCTCCAGCCTTCTGAGTTAGCCCTCTGATTTCTTCATAGTGCCCCTACCCAGCGTGCTGCACAGGACAAAGGGCTGTCAATCATTGTGAACACAAAATGTGAGACAGGTCTCAGTCCATTTAGGAAGCTTATTTTGCCAAGGTTAAGGACACACCCATGACACAGCCTCAGGAGTTCCTGATGACATTTGTCCAAGGTGATCGAGGCACAGCTTGGTTTTATACATTTTAGGGAGACATGAGACACTAATATATGTAAGATGTACATTGGTTCAGTCCAGAAAAGCAAGACAAGTCGAAGCAGCGGGGGCTTCCAAGTCATAGGTAGATAAGAGACAAATGGTTGCATACTTTTGAGTCTCTGATTAGCCTCTTATTCAATATACAATTTATGTGTGAGGGTGGGTATAGGAATAGTCACATGCCTTAGTCTGGCTTAGTGAAACAACAGGGCAAAGGAAGCCATCAGATACGCATTTGTCTCACATGAACAGAGGGATGATGACTTTGAGTTCTGTCTGTCCTTTGTCCACAAGGGATTTCCTTGTGTGCAAATGTGAGGGAGGTATGTAGCTTTTTAATCTGTGTAGCTACCTCATTTAGGAATAGCATGAGAGGCAGATTTGCACACTACCACATTTTCTAGCTCAACTTTTCCCTTTGGCTTAGTGATTTGGGGGTCTCAAAATTTATTTTCCTTTCACATTTCCCCCTTTTTCTTTTTAAAATCTTTCAAATAAAGCATTTTAGAAGAAAATTAGTGTCTGGTCTCAGGTTTTATCTAATCTCTCATGGCTAAGATGGTTCATTCCTAGATGGGTAGGTCCCATGTTATTAGGAAAGCTCATTTTTAGCAGGTTGTGAAGCCTCACATCCTACAAAGAGAAAATAGGGGGAGGAAGGGAGAAAATAACAAAAAACAAATGAGGATCTTGGGAAATCAGTATAGGCCATATTATTCTAAAGTCTGTACATTAGTAGGCAGCAGGTATAAAAGTGGTTTATGGATGTAAATAGGTCACTGTTATTTTCTTCTAAATTATAGCTTTGATTTTCATGGCTTTAAGAAAGTTCAGCTTAATATTTAGTGATTTCAAATCAGGAAAATAGGAACAAAAGAAAGGAAAGAAAAAATTGAAAACATTATTTTGGAGACTTGTAGCCATTAAAATTTTAGAATTCAGTCCAAACTGTAGAAAATAATAAAAGGGAAAACATTAGGCAAGACTAGAATCTAATAACAGATGTACTACAGTTTATTTTGAAATGTAATTCTTTCTCCAGTCCCATTTTCACCAAAGACACATGAAAGACAAATTCATTTACAAAATAAGTTTTAGTCCTATTATACTTGGCTGGAGTATTTGCATAAAGTCAGCATGGATCATTGTTTGCCATATAGGTTCCTTTTTTTTTTTTTAATTGGCTTTGCTGGAACTTTATTCCATAAGGAATCTCAGATTCAACTTTAATGCCTTAAGCCCAGCCTATGCCTGCAAAAATTGTATTAACTGGGTGAATTCCTCACCTTGAGGTCCCAAGAAAACCTGGGGCTCCTGGGCCTGTCTGAAAGTGACATTCTTTACTTACCACAGGGACTGTGTAGACAGGGTGTGAGGCCAGCTTTCCCAAGGGGCTTTTATTGGCCCTATAAGTCAACTTTGATTCCTTAAAGGAGACTGTTTATATCTGAAAGCATGCCATTCCAGTCAAAACCAGTGATTCCAATTGTGTCCTGTTACAAAAGAAAACATTGTTATTGAACTTATGCAAATAAGTCTATTGTCATATGTTAAGAATTCAGCTAGTTTCCAAATTTTGGAGAAATTAGAAGTATGCTCCAAATTTTGTTTATAGGAGTATACTTACTTGTTAAAAGATATAAAAAGCTCAATAGTTTTCTTGGCTCTGAAAAACAAAGAATCAGCAATGTTTTAAGCAAAAAAATCATAAAAGAATTATTTCAGTCTTCTATTAGTTCAGTCCTGCAGTTAACTCCTGTTTGGCTTGATATTCATGAACATTTCAGCTCTCCATGAGAGTCTTGGGAGGTTTTCCTCTATTCTAGTGTTGCAATATCCAAAGTTATCAGGAAAAACCCTGCATTCAAAAGCACCTGCAGAAGTCCTATAGCTGATTAATAAAACCACCTTAAAAAAGAATAAAAAGTGGCGGCACCGGTGGCCCAAGCCTGTAATCCAGCACTTTGGAGCCCGAGGCGGGCCCGGATCACGAGTCCAGGAGATCAGACCATTCCCTGGCTAACACGGTGAAACGCCGTCCTACTAAAAAACAAAAAATAGCCGGGCCCGAGGTGGCGGGGCGCCTGGGTCCCCAGCTACTCGGGAGGCTGAGGCCAGAGAATGCGGAACAACCCGGGAGGTGGAGCTGCCCAAGTGAACTGAGATCCTGGCCACGCCATCCCAAGCCCCTGGGCCGACAGAGCAAGACTCCGCTCAAAATAAATAAATAAATAAAATAAATAAATAAAAAAGAATAAAAGTAAAACAACTGTGGATGACAAAAGTCTTAGAACAAACATAGTTAAAGATACAACTGACAAATTTGGTTACTTCTGTGGCACACAGTGACTTTACATAATAACCATAATTACTACCAATAATATATGCTAAGACATAACAGAATCACAGGAATTTCACACAATTCTGGAATACATACTAATAACACATTTGTATAAATATAAACCAAAGAAAGTTAAACACTGTTTCATATTTGACAATACTTCTTGTATGATTTTATTATATCAAATAAGCCAAATGCATCTCTTTTGACTTCAGGGGACTAACATAAAAAAATTAATGAGGACCAAAGTTAGAATTTGATTTTGGAGTTTGTCAAATATGAAAAATTTAAAACACTTGATATCACAAAATAGGATCACAGGTCATTGTAAAATAAGTCATTCATTTAGCCAAAGTGATAACTTAAAGATGACAAAAAAAAAAGTTAAAACCTTTATTCTTTGAGAGGGGAAACTTAATTTCCTAAACATTAAGACCTAATAAAGACAGCATAAGGCCAATTAAATTTGTTTTTCAAAATTTTGTAAACGACCTATAAAATTTTAACCATCTTGACCATACGATATAATTTCCACAAGCCTTTTATAACCTTTATATCTTTTATTAAGGAGCAAGCTAATGCACCAAGAAAACCTTGTCAATCTGACACAGGGGCCAATATGCTGGTCTTGCATTAGTATGCCTTTGACAATAATGGTTACTTTATAGAGAAACTCACCTGACTTTATCTCTCAAAATCAGCCCTTACTCACATGCCTGCCTCTTCTGTGATAGTTCCTGGCCTTGAGGAGTTGAATAGCTTTAATTTCTGGCCCTGTGTCTCATGAATGCAATTTATTTTGATTGGCATCTTCTACTGGGTCTGAAGATGAGGCTTTAACTGCTGTCATTGTTTAAGATTTAGCAGGACTTGGTGTCCTTTTTAGACCAAGGAGTCAAAACCCTGTAACTTAATGGCATAAGGACTTTAAAAGCACATATAGAAAGCTAGACAGATATAAATATAATAGCCTTAATTAAAACTATTTTCAATTTTCTAAGAAAAGCAAAACTTAATGATATCAAAATTATTTATTTATTTATTTATTTTGAGACGGAGTCTCGCTCTGTCGCCCAGGCTGGAGTGCAGTGGCCGGATCTCAGCTCACTGCAAGCTCCGCCTCCCGGGTTCACGCCATTCTCCTGCCTCAGCCTCCCGAGTAGCTGGGACTACAGGCACCCGCCAGGTCACCCGGCTAGTTTTTTGTATTTTAGTAGAGACGGGCTTTCACCATGTTAGCCAGGATGGTCTTGATCTCCTGACCTCGTGATCCGCCCATCTCGGCCTCCCAAAGTGCTGGGATTACAGGCTTGAGCCACTGCGCCCGGCCTCAAAATTATTTTGATAAACATAAAATCTGTTCGTTAGGCCAGTTACCCAAAGGTAAAAGAAAAGACCCTCTGCAGTGCGTGTGAATGTTGGTCCCTCTGGGGAGTCCATTTAGATAACCTTCAAGTCAAAACTAATGAAAAGGGTACTTGAATTAGTTAGACATAGGAAGTGTTTCCTGATTCATAGTGAAAATTTTCTGATTTGTAGAACAATTTAAAGCCAAGAGCACAGAATATTAGATTGGAAGGAAGCATTTCCTTTAAGATAAAACATTTTTAGTATCAGGCCACAAAAAACAGTTGGAACACAAAGAAATAAAACTTATGAGAGCTGAAAATGAGTTGAAGGATAGAGTTATCATTTTAGGCCTTTCAAATGGGGGGAGAAAGCTGAAAACAGAGAGATGCAATAGAAGTTTCAACTTTGGATTAAAAACATTAAAATCTCTTGTAATTTTATTAACAGTAAATCAACACCTTAAGAAAATTTCATTGTTCTACCCAATTCTTTAGTATATAAATGTCTTTTTAAAAAAAAATCAAAACCCAATCTCTAGAAAGACCATTAAAAATAATTTCCCTTAATTATAAACAACTTGGTCACATACAAGTTTTTTCCATAAATCCTCTTGTTATGACTTACACAGACCATTCATGACACGCTTGGACTTTCTGGTTTGTCCTGAACATCCTTTTTTCTTAAACAACCAGTCATTTTATTCTAAGGCAGAAATCTACCATATAAAATTATTTCTCATATAAAATTATCTTCCTTTTAACCTTTCTTGTTGAAAATACCCGTTATATTTATAACTTCCTTTACCTTGCTTTTATTTACTGGTTACTTTTACCTTATTTCATAAATAACTTTTAAATAACCTTTGAATTAGACAAAATTATTTTCCTTTAAATAAGAACACATTTCCTTTTAGAAAAAATATTTTCCTATAATATATTTCTTTTAAAATTGGAAATGACTCAGACATTTAATGAGTATCCATTATTTAACTTAATATAACTTTAGATTCTAACTTATATGACAAGTTTATTTACAAGGATTTATTCATTACATTTACCTAATTAATTTTTTAATTTTTACCCAGATTACTTATGAAAACTGTGATAGTTATCATTTAATGTTATTTCCCAGTTAATCATTTTTATAGTCTGTGAATTTCAGGTTTTCCTAAGTAAGAACCTTACAGTTAGATAAATATTTTCTTTCTTTTTTCCTTCCTTCCTTCCTTCCTTCCTTCCTTCCTCCCTCCCTCCCTCCCTCCCTTCCTTCCTTTTTGCCAGTAACTCAGAATTTAGCTGTTTCCATTAACTGAACAATATTAAATGCCTTATTTATCAAATTTTGCACAAACAAAGATAATTTTCCTTCATGCTGCATTCATAGCTTTATAACCCTCATGCCAAATTTTGACATCTGGCAGAGATAAATATGAAATCATTTTACCAATAAATTTAAACAATAATGTATGTTGACAACTCTGGGGCCATTTCTAATTTCTAGTTCATGAATGCCTTTAAAATCAGCTTATTTATTCAAGATTTACTTAAATTACATGAACTTGAAATAGCATTTGACTTAAAGTCTCTATTTTTTTCTGATAAGGTATTTGATTGAAAGCAACGTTTTTCTCTTGAAGCCAATTAATTAGACCTCTTTTATATATTTTTAGCAATGAAACATATATGATACATAAATGCATAGATGTATTAGACACGCAGACAGAAGTAGATCTTATAGGTTCATAAGACCTGTTTTTACTTCTATTTTAGACTTCCAATTTCTTGGTAGCCTGTTTTATTACCCTAGGCAGTTGTCAGCTAGATGGCTCTAAATTTGTACATTAAAGGAACTCTTAGGTGAAAAATCAGATAGTTAAATTTACATCTAAAGGTACAGAGAGAAACAGTCTGATGAAAGTAGAGGGAGATTAAAAACAAATGCCAAATCAAACATAAAATTATAGAAATCTATCATAGGATTATATAAGAAGACCAATTTTATTTAGATAGGTAATTCTAAACTGGATCTCTGAGCTCTGGACTGAGCCCATACTGAATCCTGGGTCTCCAAAAATAGAATTATTATGAGGCCAAGACCACATGATGCTTTTACGGTACATCCTCCATTTTTTTTTTTTTTTTTTTAACAAAGACATTTCCCTAAGTGTCTAAACCATACTCTTCCTTACTTTAAACGCCCAAGTATAACCTCTGTTATAGTAACTATTTTAGTGAAAAAGAAGAAGAGGGAGAAGAGGGAGAAGGAGGAGAAGGAGAAGAAGGAGAAGAAGGAGAGGAGAAGAAGAAGAAGGAGAGGAGAAGGAGAAGGAGGGGGAGGAGAAGAAGAAGGAGAAGGAAAAGAAGGAGAAGGAGATGGAGAGGAAGAGGAAGAAGAAGAAGAAGAGGAGGAGGAGGAGGAGGAGGAAGAAGAAGAGGAAGAAGAAGAAGAAGAACCAGGTAACATAATACAAAAGCAAGGAGTTTAAGACCTGAGATGAACTTGTCTGTTTACACTCTTGGGATTCCATAAGGAAAAACAGAGGTTTCTCCCCAAAAGAGAGTCTGGCACCTTCTCTGTTTTCTTTAAGGAATGCCTGTTAGAAACTGACAGGCTGTTAGAAACTATTTTAGGTTCCTCATGCAGCACAGGGTGGCAAGAAAAAGGAGAGACAGCAGCAACATATGAAAAAACAGATTCAGTCCACTGAGAAGAAAACAAAACTTGCTAAAAACAAACAAACAAACAAACCAAGGTCCTAGGAGAGAAAAAAACAAAACAAAACATGGCGGCCTTTAAAATACAGACACACACACATACAGACACAACACACACAAACACATCTTAGATGTTAGCTTTTAATTAAGCTGACTTTTAACCATTAAGCTCCCTTAAAAAAATTCTTTTAAATCTCATAACCATATTTTAGCTAAGACACATTGCTGATATTTCAAAAGTAACATGAATACCAAACCAGAAAGGGCTTGATTTAGGAACCAAACCCAGGCTGATGTGATGAAAAAAAAGGGGCATAACCTCAGTTACCAACTGCAGCATGAGGTGACAGCCATTGCTCTTTTAGTTTGGCTTGGCTAGTAAAAAAAAAAAAAAAAAAAAAAAACTAAGGT
>NW_016805059.1:5357225-5418367 GCF_001698545.2 Rhinopithecus bieti | reverse complement strand
AAAAAAAAAAAAAAAAAAAAAAAAAGTGGCCTTGTTATATAACTAAAGCCCTTTAGGTAATCTAAACAAAAAATCTTTCCCTTTTTTTCCTTTTGCTGGCCGTTTTTTTTTTTCCCTTTTTTTCTTTTCAGTTGTGGGAATTTAGCCAATTCAGAGGCCTTGTTCCCCACAATTTGGACTTTCCTTTGGATTTCCTCAAGGCCGATAGAGTTGGTCAAACCCAATGGGAAAAAATAAAATAAAATAAAATAAAACAAACAAGCAACAAGAACAAAAACAGCTAAGCAAATCAAACAGTTGCACAATTTATATGATTACTGAGTACTCTAATGGTAAGGAGAAATTAAGACCAGCTGGTTGTGAATCTTAACTTTAGCTAAGACAGAACCCTGATTCAGCTACTTACCTAAGAATGGGTCTCAGGCTGAAGACTGCTCTCTACCATCCTAGAAGCAGGAAAAATCTCAAATTGTTTTGAAGTCAGCTCAGACTCCACAAAAGAGTTACCTGCTTTCCATTGTCATGGAAGTAGGAAAACTTGCCCTCCTTGTTGGAAGCAAGTGTAACTCCAGAATAGGGGTTGTACAGCCAAGTAAACTTTAGATCTTGACCAAATTTTGAAAGATCAGGGATTCTCTAAACGGGAGGTTCCCAGGCCTCAGCCAAGTATCTTATTGGTTTGAGTCATAAAGATACTCAAGCTGGTACCAAGCACCAATAAGAAATTTGTCAAAGGTCAGGGGAATCTCCACTCAGAATGCCTTTGTGGTTGTCAACTGTGAACCCAAAATATCTGAGACAGGTCTCAGTCAACTTAGAAAGTTTATTTGGCCGGAACTCTATAGTGGCGATTGGTTGTTTCATTATGGATGGAGGGGATGATGGTAACCTTATTATCAAAAAGAGGTTTGTGTCTGAGGCAGAACTAGATGAATGGTGCAAAAGGAGGTAAGAAGAATGGGAGAAAGTTCGAAAATCTGAAGATCCAGAAGAATGTCTAGAGGAGGTTTGTGACTCTTGATCTCTATATGAAAGGCTACAGAAACAGAAGGACAAGAAGCAGCAGGAGTATGAGGAACAGTTCAAATTAAAAAACGTGGTAAGAGGCTTAGATGAAGATGAGACCAACTTCCTTGATGGGGTTTCTCGATAGCAGCAACTAATAGAAAAGCAATGAAGAGAAGAAGAACTGAAAGAACTGAAGGAATACAGAAATAACCTCAAGAAGGTTGGAATTTCTCAAGAGAACAAGAAGGAAGTGGAAAAGAAACTGACTGTGAAGCCCATAGAAACCAAGAACAAGTTCTCCCAGGCGAAGCTGTTGGCAGGAGCTGTGAAGCATAAGAGCTTAGAGAGTAGCAATACTGTGAAAAGACTGAAACCGGACCCTGAGCCAGATGACAAGAATCAGGAGTCCTCATCCTGCAAGTCTCTTGGAAACACTTCCCTGAGTGGCCCCTCCATCCACTGCCCCTCTGCTGCAGTCTGTATCAGCATCCTCCCAGGCCTGGGTGCTTACTCTGAGAGCAGCGACTCTGAGTCCAGCTCAGACAGCAAAGGCACCATCAATGCCACCGGAACAATTGTCTCCTCCGTCTTCCGAACCAACACCTTCCTCGAGGCCCCCTAGTTTCTCTGTCCTTACACAGGGAGCTCCTCCCCAAGGGTAGATCAGACCGTTCATGCTTCCTGCAGACATTACATCCCTCAAAAAAAAAAAAAAAAAAAAAAAAAAAAAAACTCCTTTGCCTGCATCCTGTGCACAACATGACATTTTTAACCAATCTAAAAATGTGCCAGAATCCACCTGTGGCCCAAATCGTGTTTGGTTTCTCTTTCTACTCCAGTGCAGATGACCAAACCTGTCCTGCTGCCACTTTCCTCAATGATACTGGGAGGAGGGCAAGGCCCAGCCAAAGTTCCACTAAAAATGCCCAAGGAGAATAGGCACCGGCCGACTTGCCAAAGGGTTTGGGTTTTATTGCTTTCTGGTTTTTGCTTTTCCCCAACAGCACAAAGAAGGGCAGTTATTGGACAGGTGTTATTTAAACATTCTATTGTAGATAAGTGTGTTGTTTGGTTCTACTGCATTGTGGAGCATGTGGGGGAAGAGAACTGACCCAGGTGATGAAATGGAGCCCTTCCCTGGAACTAACCAGTCCTTGATGTTGTGTGACTAAGTAAAGATGATAAACCTCATCTGCTGGGGGTGTCACTTCACACTCGGCATGCATTGTGAAAGCTTTCCGTACCCTTGGTCATTCCCTCTCCCCTCTCTATCCAACCCCATTTATGCAGGAAGGGAGTGCTAACAAGAATGCTTCCATCTCAAACCTTTTCTCTGCCTGGGAAATCATTTTATGTTGGTTTTTGAAATAAAGGATTTAGTTTAAGATTCTAAAGTTTAGAGGAAAAAAAAGTTTATTTTGCCAAGGTTAAGGACACACCCATGACATAGCCTCAGGAGGTCATGATGACATGACATGTGCCTAGGGTGGTCAGGGCACAGCTTGGTTTTATACATTTTAGGGAGACATGAGACATCAATCAATATATATGTAAGATGTACATTGACTCAGTCCAGAAAACTGGAACAACGAGAAGCACGGAGGGGCTTCCAGGTCATAGGTAGATAAGAGAGAAATGGTTGCATTCTTTTGAGTCTCTGATTAACTTTTTACTGAATACACAACTTACATGTGGGGGGCGCACAGAGGAAGAGTCACTTATACCTTAGTCTGGCTTAGTGAAACAAAAAGGCAAAGGAAACACAGATACACGTTTGTCTCACATGAGCAGAGGGATGACTTTGAGTTCCGTCTGTCCTTTGTCCACAAGAAATTTCCTTGTGTGCAAACTGTGAGGGAGATATGTCGCTTTTTAATCTTTGTAGCTATCTCATTTAGAAACAGAATGGAAGGCAGGTTTGCCCAACGATGCAGTTCCCAGCTTGACTTTTCTCTTTGGCTTAGTGAAATGGGGGTCCCGAGATTTATTTTCCTTTCGTACCATCAAGGGACTTCTGTAGACTCTGTACATGAGTAGGGGGATCACCAGAGACCCTCTTTTTATGAGTTCCTGTGCAATGGAGCTGCTGGGGTAGGATTAATTTCTCTGCCTTCTTCCCCTGCCATAGACAATGTTTAACCTGATTATGCTCTGCAGGCAAGTAGCCACCCTTGGATATTAATCTTCTTATCAAATAAGATAAACTGTGAAGAAGGCATACCATAAAGGAGGGAATGTGAAGCTAGAAAATATGTTCGAATCTGTCATGGGAAGCATGGAGGGACACATGAAGATGTGTGGACATCTAGTATTTTCTCTGCTTTCCCTTTTCCATGGTCCTTTAAAATTTTCAATTCTCCAGAAAAGAAAAATTGTATCTTGTTTTTGTGAAGCCATTTCCAGCATGAAAACAATCCCATTTGACAGTATAAACTGTCCTGTGCTTAGCTGTGTGCTTGCCCTGCACTCCCTCCCTGCCCCCAACCGTGTGAAACAGATGCCTGCAGTGACACTGCCCATCAATCACCCCACAGGAAGCAGGGCACAATTCGAAACCCCAAAATGCAGAAACTTGTTCACCTGTGCCTTCCACACAGTGGTGGGGTAGGAAGCCTAGGGTATTACTTGGAAAATCAGCAACATTTCAAGACAGATTAAGTGTAAACTTATTCTGGCATAGTTTTGAGAAATCACCACCAATTGGACACATTGTAATATACAGACAAATTTTCTTCTTTTTTACTATCTAATTTACAATTTAATATCTAACATACAAAAGTTGATCAAAGGCACAAAAACACTAGAAAAAAGGTTGAATATTTAATACCAACCCTTATGAGTTAATTACCAGATCCTTGTTTTTCAGTAGCAGGCCAGCAAGTTACGAGTTAAGATGAAAGGAGTCCTAGATTTAACCCCAAAAGACCCCCCTTCAATTTTAGCCAGGTCAGGCCCACAAAGAGATGTAGATGTAAACTGATTATGATGCTAAGTGTTTGACAGGGATCCTCTTTGTGTCCAAGGCCAATCAAAACTTGAATAATGGTATTTCCAACAAAAGCTTGCCCCCTTTGCTTTTTAATGGTCCATTGTAATTATTTCTATAAATCTGCTTGAGAAATATTAAGATTCTGATTGTTGTGGACTGGTTTATTATTTGCTACCATACCCAAAGGATTTACCTTCTTATTATAGAAGCTTAGTGCAAAGAACTGTCCAGAGCGAGTTCACTAAACTAAGCACACACTGGATTTCCAAGGGGAGCAGAAAGGCCTTTACTAATTGCTAAATCACCACGGTGTCTTTGCCCATCTTCCTATGTCCTACAAAGACTTACGTGGGATGTGCACATAGCACTTCCCCAGGGAAACACACACACACACACACACACACTCACACTCTCCAATATTGTTGAGTCATTGGGTTTGTTTGGAGACTGCTTAAACTGTGTGTGTTATGGTTTCAAATTACTGTTTGCTCTTCTAACTTCTTAGTAGGGTAAACAATTTGAAAATAGTTTGAACCCATAGCAAAAGAAACTGGCATCTGACAAATTCTTTAACTTAATTCCTCTTATTAAGACTCACATACTTTTTTCTGGTGACAAATAATGGAAAGAAATGAAAGGTTTTGATGTTATATTTTACAGCTATTTCTCTCCTCAAGGTTTGAATGTTATAATGGCCAGACCTTACACAAACAGCAAGCAGTTTTCTAAGCACCGAATCAACTATAAACTAAAGAGCTCTAGCTGGAGGTTTTTTGGGTAAAAGCTTGGTGATGTCTACAGTTTTTTTTTCTTAGTCTCCTCTTCCATCTCTGGCCTGCAAAACACACACACACACACACATACACACACACACACACACACGAAAAACAAAGGGACAATTTGCTCTAAGGAAATACAGTATAGATAGGCAGGCATGAGAGTCATCACATTATCTTACTACCTCATTCCTGTATGTTGGGTAAAGGTTGTCTTTAATCTCTCCTACTTTCAAACAAATCAGGCACTACTGTTGACAAAATACCCCTATTTACTTCTGGCAAGGCAAATGTCATTGATGCTACATTAGATACTAACATCACATGTGGAAGCATTTTCTATTTTAAACTTTCAACCCCGTCTTTACAAAAAATACAAAAGTTAGCTGGGCATGGTGGCACGTGGCTATAGTCCCACTTACTTGGGAGGCTGAAGTGGGAGGATCAGTTGAGCCCAGGAGGTTGAGGCTGCAGTGAGCAGTAACCACGCCACTGTATTCCAGCCTGGGTGATGGAGAAAGACCCTGTCTCAAAAAAAAAAAAAAAAAAAAACTTCAAAATCACTACTTAGCATTCAGAAAATATTTCTCCCTTTCTCCCTCTTCTCCTTCTTAATGATCAGAGCCTAGTCATAACTTACAGTATTTAAAGGCAACTTTCCATTTAAATTTGTTAGCCTTCAAAAATGAAGTATTGGCTGAGTGGTGGCTCACATCTAAAATCCCAGCACTTTGGGAGGCCAAGGCAGGAGGATTGCTTGAGGCCAGAAGTTATAGAATAGCCTGTCTCTATTAAAAAAATAAAAAATAAATTTAAAAATCAGAAATAAAATATTATTTTTTCAGTTCAAAAGTTGTTTGGGGCCAGACACAGTGGCTCATGCCTGTAACCACGACACTTTGGGAGGTGAGGTGGGAGGATGTTTGTGTCACTGTACTGGGCAACAGAGTGAGACTATTATCTCAAAAAAAAAGTTATTTGGAAAATTGCCAAAAGGTATTTGATACAAATTTGCATTTTATGGTAACAGTAACAATTCTGCTGATTTTATTTTACACTTGCCACCCTTTGAAGGAAACAAGGTCAGAGGGTTGGTAAGCCTTTGCATTTGTCTGCAAATCTATTTAACCATAATGTGGACAGTTTGTTTGTTTCTGCAGTTTCCAATTTTAAAAGGCAAAAACAGCCTGGAATCTTAATACTGAACAACTGATCTAATCAAATATATATTTTAAGAAGAATAATGATTAAAGATTAAGTAAAGATCTCAGTCTGTATCCTAGAGGGCCCATGAAGTCAGTTCATGTAGACTTACTCCTTAAGCAAATACTAAAAGTCTGTTTTACATGGATTCTGAAATTTGATTCATTTTGAAGGCTTTGTTTACTTGTTCCTAATGACAGATTGAAATACAAAATACGTGATGTAGGAGAAACTAAAAGCCTCTTTGGTCCAAGGAGGCAGAAACCATAAGAATCAAAATAAACTGGGTGTAGAAAATACAGCATTCCGGAAAGGGCAACCCAGGGAGAGCGAAGAGCAAGCTGCAAATGGAATCAGGAAAACACAGCAGTTCTTCTGCAGGGCCTGGTACCAGTGCCTGGTACAGACCCATTTTCTGGGCCACACTGAGTTATCTAACACACTTTCCGGGAGGTCTGGCCTCGTTGGAAAACTGAGAGCTGGTCACACTGTCCACTGCTCAAGAGTCCTGCAGTTGCAGCAGTGCCACCTCCAAGCCACGAATGCCAGTGGCTGGGCAGACTTTGGGCACACTGGGCTCCAGGAGCCTTTCCAGCCTTACTCAAAGGCTGGTTGGCACATTTTGGGGACACAGATGGATAATCAGTATATTAGTAGACGAAGAATAAATTGTCTTCTAGATTTGCAGCTTTAGATCCAATCCATCAAGATAAGAACTCTATTTAAGAGTTGTGCCATGCTTCATTGAAGCACTTTTTGACCATGTCCTATGTACAGTTTGAAAAATAAGAGTCAAAATAGGCCAGGCATGGTGGCTTACATATATTAATCCCAGCACTTTGGAAGGCTGAGGTGTGTGGATCACAAGGTCAGGAGATCGAGATGATTCTGGCCAACATGGTGAAACCCCATCTCTACTAAAAATACAAAAATTAGCCGGGTGTGGTGGTGCACACTTGTAATTCCAGCTACTTGGGAGGCTGAGGCAGGAGAATCACTTGAACCCGGGAGGTGGAAATTGCAGTGAGCTCAGATCGCTCCACTGCACTCCAGACTGGCATCTGGAGTGAGTGGCAACAGAGTGAGACTCCATCTCAAAAACAAAAAAAAGGTTAAAATAAGCATGACATTTTCAGGGGCAGTACACCCCACTGCTTGAGTGAAATGGGACGCATCCAATTGTGGAAGATAAACGTAGGATGCTGCCAGATTGTCAGACTGAAGAATGCTGCCTTCTTCCTGGAGGAACACATGGGAATCTGAAGAAGCTTCTGAAGAGGTAGGTAACGTGATGAAATCAGACTTTTAAAAACAGTGAACTGACAGCAGTTTTGGGATGGATTTAGGAAGAAGAGAGAAGCAGAAAGAACACGAAGGCAGTGGATGTAGGCATCCAATTTAACCTCTCTAAGGGCAGTGGATGTAGGTATCCAATTTAACCTCTCTAAGGGCAGTGGATGTAGGTATCCAATTTAACCTCTCTAAGCCGGGAAATCCGAATGCTTATAGGATCATGGTGAGAATCAAGTGTGGTGCCTGATATGTGGCCAACAGCAGATAAATACTCTCTTCCACTACTTAGGGTTACTGCGGTGATGGTGCATGTAAAAAATAAGACAGGTTACTTGGGAAAGAGCAGCAAATTTAGCAAATACTTGAATTTTAAAGAATTTAAGAGAGACAATGAAGCAAAGGAAAAGCTAGGATTTCAAACAGAAAAACCAGGTCTTAGGTAAAGAGGGGGAGGTGGTGGGTGCGGGAAGAGTACTAGTTTTGAGGGAAAGATGAGTTGACTTTTGGATATTTGAATTTGGACTTCAAATTTTACAATGACAATATGGATTCAAGAGTCCCTGACATTGAAGAGAAACCCGGAGATGTACCTTGAAGCTCAAGTTTCCAAGCCCCTCATTTTCCCTGGGCCCTTCCAAGGATACAGGTCTAGTATTACATTTGTAAGTTTTTATTGCTTTCCTTTAAGAAGCTCCCCGAGGAGTTATGCAAGCTTCAGGCCCCACGACATCTGGATGGGTTCAATTTGAAATCAGAAGGTATTTCTATGGGATAATGGGAGATCAAGAGTTGGAAGAACCTTGTTACTGTCCTCAAAGGAAGAGAAGGGTCAGCAGAGAAGGCCAGAGAAGCATAGAGAAGGCCTTAGGGTAGGATGCTGCCAAGGAGATCAAAGGGACGAGGGGCTGAGGATGGGTCACCAGACTTGACTTCTCAAAAAGTAACTGTTTTTAGAGCGCATGCTCAATACAGTTGCGGGGATGCCACTGTCATGGGGCTGAGGAGGGAGGAGTAGGCAGGGAGTGTGGAGTCCCCATTTAACAAGGTCGACAGTAAGAGAAAAGAAGATGCCACTCCACTCCTCACTTTCGATCTGCTGTAATTTAACTTGAGCCTGAACAGTCAATATTCCTTTTGGGATTAATATTAGCTCCCTGAGCATGACATTATCTTTCTCTTTATTACATTTTCTTATTCTTTAAGATTTTAAGGTTCTCTTAGTTGGATCCACTTCTCTTCATGCTCGGATCAATGGCCAAGAAATGGGCTATTGGCAGGCACAGTTCTGGTTTTTGTTGATGAGTGTGTTTACACTAATAGTTTCTCTTTCTCGATCCAAGGCTTGCATATGGAGGCCAGGCATTCCGTCCTGGGAGTCCAGGGACTGAGGACCAGGGTGGAGGAAGCGAAAGGCGTCAGGCATTAGGCTGGAAAAGTCTTGGTCGATTATCTAGAATCAAAGAGTCAAAGGTAGCGATGACTTCATCCCCGTAGAGGGCGCCTCCCTACCCCGGCAGTGGATTTTCGGTCAGCCGGTTTGCCCGGGATGTTTTCTTTGACTACATGCTTCTCACTGCTTGGCGGCCCAAGTCACTTTGATGGAAAAAAAGAAAAAAAAAGTGATTAAATCGATTCCCCTGTTTCTTTCTGTGAGGAGTGTGCCTTTCCCAGACAGCATGCGTTCATTCGATCAGGCCTGGCAAAAATTTTTGAGGGATCTTTTTACGCTTTAATACAACCTAAAGGTTCCTGTTATCATCATAGAGAATTAAAAACAAAAACAAAATAAAAACGGTAACAAACTTACAGATTGGCAGGCCCCAGGGAGGAGCTGACCTTTGGGAAGCTCTGGCCCAGCCAGGTTTCAGCTGCAGGGGCTGGGACAGGACAGTTCGCCCAAGTGCTACTAGGTTTCCAGGGAGAAGAAAGTGTTGGGGCAGAGGGTGGTCCGGCGCGTGCGTCGGGGGGCGTGTGCGGGTGTGTGTGTGTGTGTGTGTGCGCGCGTGTATATAAGAGTGTGTGCGCGCCCGTGTGCACAAGAGAGGGTTCCCGGGAGGCTGCCGCAAAGGCTCCTTTGTGAAAGGCACTTGCAGGTTCAGAAGCCAGCTTGGCGCCTCCTCTTGCCCGTTCCCTGAGGACACCTGGCTCTTCTGGGCAGCCCAGCTATCTCCATCTCCTGCCGCCCCTACTTCTCTCGGTGGCCCCGGGCCTAGCCCCGCGCCAGCCTTCGGGTGCGGGGGGCAGTGTGCCCCGAGGCGTCTCCCCCGGGGCCCCGCGCAGGTGAAGGTGAGCGCGTGGCGGTGACGGTGGCGCGCGGAGGGTGGAAGGGGGGGCGAGGGAGGGGCGGAGCAGGAAAGGGCGCGCTGCCCTTCGCGACGGGCCGGGAGCAGCGGGGCCGCAGCTTTGTTACCTGAGGCCGCCGCTCTTATTTTTGCGTTCCCCGCCCCGCCTCGGCCTCGCTTGCTCTCTGTTTGTGGTCTGCGGGTCCTGCCAGTGACCGGAGGAGGGCCGCTGCGCCGACACAGCTGGCGGGAGCTGCATGCGGTCTGCTGCGCGCCGGGAGCGGGTGGCGCTGGCCGCGGGTGAGTGCGGGTAGGGCAGCCGAGGCGGGGGCGACCGCGGCGCGGGACACGGGGAGCTGGAGCCCCGCAGCTCGGGAGGGTCGGGGTCGGGGTGTTGGCCGGGAGCCGAGGCTGAGGCGCCGAGAAGCGCGGCCGATGGGTGCCGGGTCTCGGCTTCCTCTGAGCCTCACCGGGAAAGCTGGAAAGGAGGTTCCAGCTCCCTCCACATCCACCCGGGTGACTTAGGCGGTCGCTCTTACCCGGCCGCGGAGGACTGCGATCGGTCTCTGGAGGCGAGGATGCGCCGGTGTGGACCCGCGTCTGGAGAACGAGCTGCACTGCCGGGCTGCCACGGGTCGCACTTGGGTGATTGACTATTAGCCGTGGCTAAGAATTTCAGATCAACCGCCCCCTAGTTTATCCCCGCCCGTGGGAGACAGCGGCGTCCCGCACAGAATGCGCAGCCGCGGCGCCGCGCTCGGCTCCCTAGCCAGCCGGGGGCCACGCCTGGCCCCTGAGATAGTGGTGTGGCGGTGGCGGGGACCCAGTGCGGTGGTGCGGACCGAGGACTAGGCGCTTCTCGCCCCGACACACTTGCTCCGGCTGCGCGAAGTTCGGGTTACAAGTTGCGCCCCGCGCCTGGAGGAGTGTGGGGAGGGGAAGGAAGCGGGTGGGCTGGGGATCAGCCTCCAGACAAGGGGTGTCCCCAGCTCTTGGAGAGCGGGTTCTGATCGGTTTCAAACGCCAGGAGTCTCCCCCGTTTTTCTCTCACCGGCTCGTCCCGGCTCCCTTTTGGCAGAGCCGCAGTGCGACCGTGAGGCTTTTCCCCCGCGCCTGCGACCCGGACGGGGGACGTGGGAAGATGTCGCGGCGGAGGCTCGGGGTGGGGTGGGAGCGCGCGGCCGCCGCAGACCGGGTGTCTGCGAGCCGCAAGACACCCCACTTTCGTTTCAATTACATGGACATCTCCCTTAGCCGTCTCCCACCCCACTTCTGGGCGCAGCGTGCTAAGCCCCCGCAGAGGGGCTGGCGCCTCGGGGGGCGTGGCGTCGGGGGCGTGGGCTCTCCAGCTGGGGCCCCTCGGGGGGTGGGGCGGGGCCGAGACCCCGCCCGACGTTGGTGGGTGTCGGGAATGGGCGAGCCTGTCCGGCGGCCTACCCAGTTGCGGCCGCCGGACGGAAGAGCTGTCGGCCCTGCGGAAGGCCGAGGGTCGTGCACCGCCGGCGCTGGGCGCCCGCCCCGCAGTCTCCGCCCTGCAGGCGGCGGCCTCTCTCCCGGCCGCAGAGCCGGCGCGGCGCGTGTGGGCGTTGATCTCTGCGCGCACCGGCGCCCCACCCTCGTGCCGCGACGAGCTCCTGCCAGCCGCTGATAAGGACCCGGCTGGGGCTCCGCGCTGCCCGCGGGGCCGCCCTCTCGGGTTCAGTTTGCTGCCCCCAGCGCGGCTTCCGGGGGTTTCGCGGTCCAGCTGGTGGCTTGTTGGTGAGTGGCTCGGGCGGGGACAGGGTTCTGGGTTGGGGATGGAAGGAGGCTGCGGACCGCTGGCTAATGCGGAGACCTAGTAAACTACTATGTATCCAAACTTGAAAGAAGTGGTGACCCAGGACCCCCTAGGCCGAATTTCCTCCGGGCTTAATGGTCGGTTTTCAAACTTCTTGTGTGGACAGAAAGGATCTCCGGGGTTCGGCCGTCTGTGACCCCCTTCTACTGACCCACAGTTGTCTTCCTGGAAGGAGCAGCCAGCGCTTCCTTCCCTCTCTCTAGAGCATCCTTTGGCACGCATGTACTTTTTTTTTTTTTTTTTTTCTTGGTTTTGGGACAGTGAGAGCAACTGAAAATGTACATTCAAATACAGGCATTCTTCCTCCGCTCTCTGGTGTTGGTCTCGGACGTCTGTGAATGTTTACATTGTGCTGCAGATTGAAGGCGCTGACTGGGAACGCGTTGTCCTGGGTTCTTTCACTGCTGCCTGGAATACAGGCAGATGGAACACAGACGACGGAACTCACAGAAGAGTTGGACAGTCCGGCTCTGGCCCGATTGTGTCGTTGTACCGACTGACATTCTGTGTTTAATAATCAAGAAAAGTTTTGAAAGATAAGTGGTGGTGGAGGAGCCTTTTCCTGAATTAGTGGAGTGAGAGTAAGAATTCTAGTTTAGAATTGTCCATACTTTCCCCATCCTTTTCTTCTCTCCCAAATGCAATAAAATAGGGCTGTGTGTTTCTCTACTTCTGCTCTCCGAACTCGGCTTGCTGTGCCCTGGTTTGTCATCAGAAGCATGTGGGCCAGCCCTTCCTGCCCCCACCTCATCTATGGCACATGCCAGGAGTCAAGGGGAAAGGTTTCTAGCAGGTTTTCCTTGATGTTCCTTTTGATTATTGTTGACCAAAGGAGTGAGTGACCAGCTGAGCACCAAGACCCCACTGGTCCTCGTTCAAAAAAGTCCTGAGCTCCAAACTGACGTCCAGGAACATGCTGTCCCCTTAAAAACACTGTGAGATGAAGCCTACACACTCTTTTTTTCTTGATTCCCTTCAAGAGACTAGAACTTCTAGTTTTGGTTATTGTTTTGTTGTTGAGACGGAGTCTGGCTCTGGAGTGCTGTGGCGCGATCTCGGCTCCGCCTCCGCAACCTCCGACTCCCTGATTCAAGCGATTCTCCTGCCTCAGCCTCCCAAGTAGCTGGGACTACAGGCGTGCGCCACCACGCCCAGCTACTGTGTGTGTGTGTGTGTGTGTGTTTTAGTAGAGACGGGTTTCGCCATGTTGGACAGGATGGTCTTGATCTCCTCATCTCCTGATTTGCCCACCTCGGCCTCCCAAAGTGCTGGGATTAAGGCGTGAACCACCACGCCTGGCCGAGACTAGAACTTCTAGGGATGTTTCTGACACCAAGGAAAAAGTACAGCGGGCTGTTTAGGCAAGAGAGCTTAGGAGGGGGTCGGGGATGACTTTGAAGACCCTTAATGAACGTTCTAATATTTTTTGCCTGCCAATTAACTAAAAGTTAAGTACATGATCACAGCACTGCTTTATTGAAATTTCATATACTTAAAAGATGCTCAACTGAGCTACAGCCTCTTTGGGAGAGTCCATCACTCAAACACAACTCTGATGGGTCATGAGTAGCACTTAGGGGACTTGAAGAGACATTCCCATCTTCAGAACCCAGCCATGACAGCTCTGCATTTTACTCAGAGCTGGGCACTTGTCAGCCTTAGCAGCTATCCTCATCCTGTTGCTGAGGTCTCCAACCTGTAGCTGAGATCTTACATACAGGCCTGTCTCTCTCTTCCCCGGGGGCAGATTGATGGGACTACTTAGCATTTTCCAGACAGAGTGGGGGCTAATCCCATTGTCCCTACTGGCAGTTGTCAGCTGTGAGAAACAGGCAGTTAGTGTGGTCTGTTAGGGCTGTGGCATCTCCTGCGTTCTCCTAGTGTACCTGGAGAGTGTGTGTTTGCATCTCTACTGTGGGTAGTACTGCAGCAAATCCAGCGTTCTTTTGTATATTCTCTATTTTAATTTCCATGTGGCTGTGGAAAGGGTTAGAATTCTGTCTGTACTCTGCTTTTCCTGCCACCTCTTTCACATTGGACATCCTGGCCCAGAGGGAAACCCTATTGGAGTAAGAGTAGTAAAAGCATTAGCTTCTTGGCTAATCATTGCTGGCGAACCTATTCATTAGAAGCTGTTGTGGGGCTAGGATCCTTGTGTGTTACCCTGGGAAAAAATTAATCAGACAGCATACCAGGGACAGTGTGGTACATTTTCTTTTGTTTCCTTTAACTTAAAAATAACATTCTTTTACATGGGGCATTGGTTAGAATCATCCCAATACAGAGCTAACAAGTGTCACTTTTTACTTTGACAATTGTTTATCTGACACTTCCTCTGTGCAAAGCACAGTACTAAAACATGCACCTTTCTGGCTTTGTTGTTAGGAAACAGTGAGGTTGCTTAACCTTGGAGTATATAGTCTTCCTTAGTCTTTGTCAATACTCTGTATTTGCATTGTGAGGTTTAGTGGCACATCTGTACATATGCAGCACTGAATGAGTTATTGCTTTCTAGATTGGAGACTTTTTGAGCTTATCACCATTCTTAAGAGGGATAATCTATAAATAAGTCAGCATATCTGGAATTGGAGGTAAATTGGAGGATTAACCACTCTTCTATACATGAGATGTTTTATGTACCAAAGTATTGTTAAATATGTAAGGATAAACTGCCAAAATTACCTGCACAGTCTTGAAAAAGAAGAGTTCAAATATAACTATAAACTGTAATTGACAATGAGTCATTTGCTTTAAGGGTGCCAACTATGAAAACAGCCTAGTTATGCCCCTAATGATAATTATGAAAACTCCTTCTAGAAGCCAGTTGCATCTCAAGTGAGCTGTATGTCAGCTTGAAAAAAATTTTCTATTTTATGTATTTAAAAATTATTCAGTGGTGATGGCTGTGCAACACTGTGAATGTACTTAATGCCACTACATTGCACACTTAAAAATGGTTAAAATAATTTTTTAAAGTATCCAATTAATAGCTGGAAATGCCGTTTTCCTTCCATATAGAGGCAGTTTTCAGAACTCCAATATTCAAATGTTTCATTAAAATATTTGCTTTTGAAATATGGAGACAATTTAATAGATGATCACCAAGAATTGAGAAAGGACAGATCTCACAAACTTCGATAGCAAAGAATGGAAATATTACAAGTTTGTTCCTAGCAGTCAGGGGTAACTTGGCATTTTATCTATAAACCCAATACCTATGTTAAAACAAATGTAATACCTGTGAAAATAAAGAGAAATTATATGCACATATGATAACAGCTTGTTAGTGTTATAAATAATAGCTGTGTACCAGGCATCTTGGTAAGGACCATACATGTGTTAGCTCTTTACTTTTATACAAACCAATGGTACAATTATTTCCTTATATTGTAGATGAGATGCTGAAATGTAGGTGACGTTACTGACCTCAGCTCACGTTGCACATCTTGAAAGCAGCAGAACTTTCTGAGAAAAAGCAGTCTATTCCTAGAATCTCCACTGTTATTCCCAAGGCAGCCCTGTCTTTCAGATATGGTTCTATGTAAATCATTTTATAATATTTGAATCTGTGAGATCAGATTGTTTACTTCTGTGTAGTCCAAAATTATTTGATTAACTTATGGTTTGTAAGTATGGGCTTTGACAGTGGTGCTGTAAAAAGATAATTACATCCCGAAGTGCAGTGTAAAAAGCCATCGTGTATGGCCCTTTGTGATCTGGAGGAAATAGTTCCCTTTCCACACTCCCATCTAGTTGGGGTGCTCACTCAGTAGCCTACATGGGGCCTTTCTGCACTCCCACTTACCTGTTCTCATATCTGAAGAAATTTAGTTGTTTTGACCTCTGACATCAGATCGGTAACAGCCCAGCATCAAAAACAAACATTTGAAATTCCATAAAAATGCAGCCCACTAAAGTAAGTTGGTGACTATGTATAAGGGACATGGAGTAGATGTGACATGGGCAGCGTGTCCTTGGGCGTATCTCTTCTTTGCTAAAAGTGTCAGAAGCAGAAGAGGTAGGTGATGGTTTCCAAAGAGTGGTTTAACTAGAATCCAAGATGATAGAGGTCCTTTAATGTGTTCTAATTTTACAAATGAGAAAATGGAAGTCTAGTGAGGCGAAGTGACTTGTCTAAAACTGTAAGCAGTAAAGCTTGATTTAGGGCTGGAATCTCATTTTTCATATCTGCTGTTCTTTTCTCTATTTGGGGAAAGCCACATCACCAGGTAGAGCAGAAATATGGTGGCCCTGATTCCAGGGAAGTGAGCTAGGCCATTATTATACATCTCCAAATGCCCTGCCTTATCCGTCCAAGGTGCAAGATGCCTTTTTTGACCCATGATTGGTAGGAGACATGTCCAGACTGGAAAAAGGTAGGGTCACTAATGCCTAATGCTTCAGCAATTTGGGCAGTTTCCCTAGGGGTTGGGCAACCATTGTCCAAAGAGAACAAACTAGTTAGTAAACAAGTGGTTTATTCATAAAGTGAGCAATACTTGCTGAGCCTATAGCAGGCTCTCAATATATATGTGCTTTGTTGATTAATGTAAGGTTTCCAATTGGATTTATTGCAATTTTTTGGGCAGAATTTCCAGGTAGTAAAATTTGATTCACATTTAGAAAAGCATCGGTTCCTTGTAATGCAACTTGGGATGTGTTGCCCTTCATTGATTTTCGTATCCAACTCATATGAGAGGATTGATCTAGCCTCTGAAGGGAGATGCTGATGTGAAACTGTTTGTAACTAATTTTATATTCGTTTTATCTTGGTAGGTTTGGAAGAGGACAGTTGCCCTTTATTCTGGCGGCAGATAGCAGGTGAAAAAGTGCTACACAAGTTTGATGTTTGTGTCGTCTTCTCCAAGGCCAAGAAATTATCTCCATAGGAGGCGACAGTACTATGCATGTTATGAATTGTGTCTCCTTGGCCAGTGATAAAGAAAATGGGAATATTGCCACAGCACCTGGATTCATGATTGGGCAGACACCGCCTCCAGCACCTCCTCCACCTCCTCCTCCACCCCCTCCATCTCCACCATGTTCATGTTCAAGGGAAGAGTGTCCTTCCTCCCCTCCTCCACCCCCACCACCTCCACTTCCTGGGGAACCTCCCATCCCACCTGCCCCACCAGGCCCACCCTCAACTACTCATATGAACGGCTACAGCCACCTTGGTAAGAAGAAGCGAATGAGAAGCTTTTTTTGGAAAACTATTCCGGAGGAGCAAGTTCGGGGCAAAACCAACATCTGGACCTTGGCAGCCAGGCAGGAGCATCACTACCAAATTGATACAAAGACCATTGAGGAGCTCTTTGGACAGCAGGAAGACACCACCAAGTCTTCCCTTCCTAGGAGAGGAAGAACTTCAAATTCATCGTTCAGAGAAGCTCGAGAAGAGGTAAGAATGCAAGGTGGAGGGCTAATCCTCCACATACTGCATTGTTTTGTGTTTTGGGATGTGTGTACATTTGAAACAATTGCTAGACATCCCTAAGAAATGAGATAATGGAAGCAAATGTGCCTTGGAAATGATAGGCAGGGTCTTTACGATGAGCTTGAACTGAGTATTGAGAAAGTGTAAGAAGTGTGCGTGCTGTATCCTCTCAGACGCCCTGGTGGATTATGACCTCATGCAGAAAACATGCTGTTTGGGATCACTGCCCCTATCTCTAGCACATCTGCTGAAGGTTCCCCTGTTGGAGAATTCTGCTGAAGTCCAGGATCGTTAGTCTCTGTTGAAACAAAAACTGAGTTTCTAAAATTGGTTATCTGGAATGAACTGGAGCTGACTGGGGCAGACTACCTTTTGTTAAATAACATCATCAGCTGACGTCCATCCTTAGAATCTTACCCTTATTTTCTCCTCTAGTTTTTATATAACAAGTGTTTCAAGATGGCCTTCATTCCTCAGATCTCTGAACTAGATTATGGCTGTTGGGGAACAGAGGCTTCCAAAGAGACAAAGCATAAAGCTGTTTTCAGAGAGGTTGTATAGGAAGGATGTTTCTAGTTAACACTAAATGTGTTACTTTGAGAAAAAATAAAGCTGTTAAGTTTCAGGAAATTAACTGAAAGCATGACCCCAGAGCTGCAGATCACCATATATTACAGAAAGTGCATCAAAAATTACATTTATAAACACTGTCAATTTAGAAACTTGAAGAAACCTCTACCTGCTAGAAAAGATATAAAAATAAAAGGAAAGAATCGCTGGCGCCCAACCCCCCCGCCCACACACACACACAAAGCACAACAACGAAAACAGGGGAAAGACAACAGAAATTGCATCATTTTTAAAATATGTTGTAAAGGAGCAGAGAAAACAGGTCAGAGATGGAGCTGATTAGATAAGAGAATGGGCAGGGCCCTGGGATGGAGTAGGAGCTCCATGCATTATTGAATTCTTGAGCCAACAGTATTGACCTCTTTTCTCTTTCTGGCTCAGGAACATATTAACTCCTCTCCACTAATTCACTGGGGAGCCCTTAAAGCTGATTGTGTGATCTCCTGTTGAAATAGCTAAGAGTCTATTTTTTATGAAATGCAGGAAACACTGGGGTTATATGTAAACTGTGGCATAAATTTGAGAAGGAAATCTTCATGAGAACCCTTAGTGCCATCAGTGCTGAACACAGGCTTGCCTGTCTCTTCCTTTTATGCAAAGTCCTTTTATTTGCTGGAGTATCCTTTCAATATTGGAAGGAGCAAGAAGTCATTTCCTTAGTACCCTGGCCTTTGCCCCAGCTCCCAACAGAGGTTCTTTATTGTACAGTAGGTCATTTCTCACTATTGTCTCCCAGCTCTCTTTACTGAAATTCAAGAATACTGAAGTAACTATTGGGTGGGCCCACATGGAAGGGAGGCCTGTGTCTCACCAGAGCACCTGTAACAGAAGAGGGCTAGCTCACCGTGTCCCGGGGAGGCAGCTGTCAGGCTAGAGTAGGTGGCATCGTTTGTGAATTGGGAAAGTTTCAAGAGGCTAAGGGGAACTTGCTGCTTTATGTTCCCAAATTAGAGAGGTTAAGAATCACTGAGAGAGAGAGAGAGAGGAAAGTGGCAGGGGTGTGGCATCTTTTCTCAGCTATGATAGAAGCAGAGATGTCCATTTCTAAAGCAGATCTGAAATTCAGGGAAAAAATACTCTTTCTCAATTGCCTTCCTCCACCCCTGCACCCTACGCAGATTTTTACTCTTTTGTCATTAACTTATTTTCAAGAATTATTTTTTAAATGGTCTTAAAATTATTTTAATTGTGGTGAAATAACATATAACATAAAATTTAGCATCTTAACCATTTTTAAAAAGTATTTTTTTTTTGAGACACAGTCTCGTTCTGTCACCCAGGCTGGGGTACAATGGTACACTCTTGGCTCACTGCAACCTCCGCCTTCTGGGTTCAGGAGAGTCTCGTTCCTCAGCCTCCTGAGTAGCTGGTATGACAGGGGCGTGCCACAATACCGAGCTAATTTTTGTATTTTTAGTAGACATGGGGTTTCACCATTTTGACCCAGCTGGTCTCAAACTCCTGACCTCAAGTGATCTGCCCACCTCGGCCTCCCAAAGTGCTGGGATTACAGGCGTGAACCACTGTGCCTGGCCTAACCATTTTTAAACAGTTTGTTGACACTAAGTACATCCACATTGTTGTGCAACCATCACCACCTTCCCTCTCCAGAACACTTTTCATCCTGCGGAACTGAAACTCCATACCTGTTAAATCAGAACTGTCCGTTCCCCCCTTTCCCTAGCCCCTGGCAGCCATCATTCTACTTTCTGTTTCTATAAGTTGGACCCCTTTAGGTACCTCCTGTAGGTGGAATCATGTCATATTTGTCTTTTTTGTCACTGGTTTATTTCACTTAGCATAATGTCCTCAAGGTTCATCCGTGTTGTAGCATATGTCAGAATTTTAAAGCTGAATACTATTCCATTGTATGTATAGACCACATTAGTTTATCCACTCATCTGTTGATGGACAGCTGGGTCGCTTCCACCTTTTGGCTCTTGTGACTATGCTGCCTGTATATGGGTGTACAGAAATCTTTGCTTTTAACACTTATAGGTCCTAGTCTGAGAGACAGCATACTAGAAAGAAAAAGTAAATCACCATGACTGTGTATCATAAGATAATCTAACTCTGCAACTCTTCAGTATTTGGGTATGATAAATAGTTGAGAATGATCTCTTTAAGTGCATTAGGTAATGTTGTCACATAACTGAGACTATCCAGAATTATTTTCAATTTTCATGTTATCTGTAGCGTGACTAGAAGTATTATATATACTTCTTTTGCAGTAAAAGAATATGGTACATGCTATTTTCTTCCTTCCTTCAATTTTCTTCTGAAGAAGTTAGAACTCAGCAGGGTTATTGTCTAACAAAGATCAGTAATAAATCTTCCAACTCACTTTGCAGTAAGCGGAGTCCAGGGTCAAAAGTAATAGTCCTGCCATCTGTCTGTGTGGACTGCAGAATTCCCTCCGCAGCCTGTTCAGCAGAGGCACTGCTCCTGAGCCCGGAGCCACAGCATCACCACGTTACAGCACAGGCTGCAGTTCTGGAGGTTCAAACTTGCCCAGGCACAGACAATGACCCTTGAAATATCATAACCTCCTATAGAAACAGCCCAACATTATGTGATTGGTTTATCCTTTAAAGCCTTACACATCATTACTAATAAGTTCCCTTGTACTTGCAAGCAAGAAATTTGCTGCAAGATAGGGAAGATGGGAGAATGGCTGAACTTAGAAAGAACAACATTTAAATAGTGAGTTAGAACATTTAGTATGGGGCCGGGCACGGTGGCTCGCACCTGTGGTCCCAGCACTGTGGGAGGCCGAGGCAGGCAGATCACTTGAGGCCAGGAGTTCAAGACCAGCCTGGCCAACATGGTGAAACCCTTTCTCTACTAAAAATACAAACATTAGTCGGGCATGATGTTACATGCCTGTAATCCCAGCCCCTCAGGAAGCCGACGGATGAGAATCGCTTGAACGCGGGTGGGGGAGGTTGCCGTGAGCGGAGATCGCGCCACTATGCTCTAGCTTGGGCAACAGAGCGAGACTCTGTCTCAAAAAAAAAAAAAGATAAGAAAAGAAGACATTTAGTATGGGAAGTTATGAAATGTTACTATCCTTGTATCTTTGTTAACTAAAAATTAACTCAAAGAGACTGTAGATATGATAGTATAATAATAATTAAACCATAATAAAGCAATTAGAAATAAAGACATATTGCTGAGGATGAGAATAGAGAGATTCAGCTTAAACTCATCTTCTTCTCAGAGTTGCTGATCCCGTCCCCTGAGAAGCTCTGTAGTTCCTGACCCTCTATTACTGACATTCCTCAGGCCTCCTGGGAGCCTTCCACCAGTGTTAGCTGAGGGTGTGTGTGTCTCCCTCTACAGTCTGACCAGCTCTTAAAGGGAGGGCTCTATCTTAGCCATTTGGTATCTTCCAAAGGAAACAAAAGGTTACTGAACTGGACAGAACTGAACCAAAAGCACAAAGGCATCAGCTTATGAGGCATCAACAGATCAAAATTGGGGCTCACAAAAAAAAACACAAATATTGAAACACCTGAGGTCATTCACTATGATGTCTGCAGCCATCTAACGTTGACCCTCTAGGAAATAAATAAAGTGGCTAATGAGAAAAAGAAGACCACAGAGGAGAGAAAGAGAGAGACAGAGAGACAGAGACAGAGAGAAGGGAAGGATAGAAGGAAGATTGGTTTTTCTAAATTTATGACAAGTAATATTAAATATTTTATTCTCCTACGCTGTAATTCAGCTGTCAGTCATTCTCACCTTTTGTTATGATGCCAGTATGTTCTAGAATTTCAGGATTGTTCACAATCCAGAACCGTAGAACTAGATAGAGCATTTCAAATACATTTGGAAAAAAATGTGCTTCAACTGGGTTTTCATTTTTTTCCCCCAAAGTTGGGGAAAATAACAATTTCCAACTGACAGCCAACTAAACGTGAAAAGAAAATGAAAACCATCAAATTTCCAATTGACAGCCAACTAAACGTGAAAAGAAAATGAAAACCGTCAAAACCCGAAAGCTAGGTCCATATTGGAGGACAGAGGAAGATCTTTACATTTTTGTTTTTCAGGACTTGAAGTGGGATGGAAATAGCCACTATGTAGTGTTACTTAAGTAGGTAAAGAAGCCCCCTTTGACATAAACAAAACTGGTTTAAAAGTTTCTGCCTTCACCTTGAGGACATTATGCTAAATAAGCCAGTCACAAAGGACAAATGCTGTATGAGTCCATCATAGGAAGTACCTAAAGTAGCCAGATTTATAGAGACAGAAAGTAGAATTGTGGTTGCCAAGAAATGAGAGGGGGAATGGAGAGTTAATTGTTTTTTTTGTTGTTGTTGTTGGTTTGAGATGGAGTCTCCTTCTGTCACCCAGGCTGGAGTGCAGTGGCATGATCTCAGCTCACTGCAACTGCTGCCTCCTGGCAATTCTTCTGCCTCAGCCTCCTGAGTAGCTGGGACTACATGTACATGCCACCATGCCCAGCTAATTTTTTTGTATTTTTTAGTAGAGATAGGGTTTCATCTTGTTGGCCAGGCTGGTCTCGAACTCCTGAACTCAAGTGATTTGCCCACCTCAGCATCCCAATGTGCTGGGATTACAGGTGTGAGCCACCGCACTGGGCTGAGAGTTAATTGTTTAGTGGGTACAACGTTTCAGTTTTGCAAGATGAAGTGCTCTGGGGATAGATAGTGGTGATGGTTATACAACAACGTGGATGTATTTAATGCCACTGAACTGTATTCTTAAAAATTGTTATGGAGCCTGGGCAATTTAGTGAGACCTCCATCTCTACAAAAAACTTAAAAATTAGCCAGACATGGTGGCTTGTGCCTATAGTCCCGTTACATGGGAGGCTGATGCAGGAGGATTGCTTGAGCCCGGGTGGTAGAGGTTGCAGTGAGCTGAGATAGTGCCACTGCACTCCAGCCTGGGCAGCAGAGTGAAACCTTGTCTCAGTAATAGGAATAATAACAAGAAAATGGTTATGGACCAGGCACAGTGGCTCAAACCTGTAATCTCAGCACTTCTGGAGGCCAAGACAGGAGGATAGCTTGAGGCCAGGAATTCAACACTAGCCTGGGCAACATAGTGAGACCTCATCTCCACAAAAAAAAAGTCTTAAAAATTATCCAGGTGTGATAGCATACATCCGTAGTCCCAGCTACTCAGGAGGCTGATGCAGAAGGATTGTTTGAGCCCAGGAGTTTGAGGCTGCAGTGAGCTATGATCACACCACCACACTCCAGCCTAGGTGACAGAGCAAGACCCTGTCTCTTAAAAAAAAAAAAAAGTTATGATGGTAATTGTTATTTGTATTTTACCACAACTGAAAAGAAGTTTCTTCTTCCTTCAAAGGATATGGGAGGCAGATTTTGTAGTGGATTGATGAAGTGAATTGAAATTACAAAAGTTGTGGTAGAATAAACTAGGAGAGCTGATTTGGAGGTTTTAGCAAGAGTGGTAGCATAGCCATTCACACACCTCCCTGAGTGGCATAGTGCTGCTGACTGTTTTAAGTGGGTATCAGCACAACCCTGGCCCCCTGGCAGTTGCGGGGAAACTGTGAGTAGAGCCCAGGCCCCCTTCTCATCCTAGTAGGAAATCCTTGAAATGAGTTGAGTGCATTAATTACCTCGTTACCTTATATTTCTAGCTGCCTTGTTTGCCACTCTTTGGTAGCAATTTTGGGGGAAGAGCTAACGGACTCTGCAGTATGCTGACTGTACCCGTGGCACTGACTTCTGTGGCGGTCCTGCCTGCATGTCCTGGTGTGGCCTGTTGATTGGAGCTGGTGGGAAGGAGGGGATGATGAAGTTTGCTCATTGGCTGGGTTTGTTTATCCCTATTCTTTGGACAGTTTCTTGCCTCTGATTTGTCAGCGTGTGCAGCCATTGAGTCCCACTGGGATCCCATGTGCAGATTCCACTGCTCTGAATGGTTCCAAAACACCACCCAACCTGACCTGGCTTTGTTTCTGAATGGCCCAGCTTTGAGATAGCAAGCATTTGGGAAGTGAGATAAGCTAATTTACATGTGTAGTGATAACCCTCTTTAAAGGACTTTAGCCGTCACTCTTATAATACTGCTTTGGAAGGATCAAATGCGGTAAAGTGGAGAAAGAGACTCCTCAGGCACTAGGCAAATCTGAGGATGCCGGGAGCCAGTGGGACTGTCCCTGAATGGTATCAGTTGTCTCATTTTAATGTTGTTTGGGTGAAGTACTGGGCTCTGTTTTTCCTGTAAGGTGCTCAGTCACAGCCAGCCCACGTTATCCCTTAGGAATATCACCGAATTCTCTTCGTTTCTGAAACACAGCTTGAGCTGTGGAGATGCCTGCTTCCACAGCTGGGCTGCCCCTGTGTTGGGGCACCATGGTCTGCTCCTGTAGGGCCAGGGCTCAGGCCCCTGGAGGCTCTCTTGCCTGGTGAGAACATGATTCCCATCCATCATCTCCCAGATACAGCTCTGGGATCACCAGGGGACTTGGCCAGGCACACATATAGCTTCTTACACATCTGCCCCCATTCCTGGAGAAAACTGACAATGCAAGCACCATGCTGGTAGGGAACATTTGCTACGTCTCTATAGGAAGCCCAGTAATATGAAAACCCACAGACACTAGAGTGAAAAGGAGTCAAAGAGAACCAGGCTAGCCTATCAGTTCAGCACTGCTCTAGGAAAGTCATAAAATGATGTCTATGAGGCTCATTTTCCTTACCTGTCCAGTAGAGATCCTAGGAGTAATTTTCTCCTTCACTTTTCCAGCAGCAATGTCTCTGGATCTAGGCTGAGTGAAGAGAGTCCCAGAGGGTTGAAGAGTGAACAGGATGAGTGTGGGGCTTAGTTCATGTGGGGCGTGGGAGAGCACTGCAGTCAAGGGTTGAATGTAGCAGAAGGTGGCACTTCTATGAAAGGAATACGAAACAAGTTGTTTCATTTATCCATCCTAGGTGAATGCAGAGGAAGTTCTTTGAACGTGCTGTGTAACTATATCAATATAGTTATGCATGGCCTTTTAATTTATGAATTATAGTAAACCCAGTTTTCTGTCTTAATAAATTGAGATTCCTTTTTTGGTATGAGCTTTTAAAGGGTGTTGAGTTTGACAGATTTTATTCTCACCCTTTCTTTTTCTCTTCCCCTCTCCTCCCTTTACACTGAACTTGAACTGCAGTCCCTAGATAGGATTCCAATAAGGAGGCTACCCTTTCAGTTTGGGAGTTTATTTTATGGCTGGCAGGTGATTGTGTTAACATGAAATAAACCCCGAGGTTAGTAAATAATGTGATTGTTAAAGATTGGTCTTCAAAAGAAGGCAACCTTACTCTTGTAAAAATTTAACCTTATAGCCAGGAAGTGACATTAACGTTGGTTAACAGTCTTGCTGCTGGTTATAAACTCAGAAGCAGACCCAGAGATCAGGAATTTAGTCTGAAACCTGATTCTCTTTTGTTCACAGTGAATCACATACATTTGGAAAGGAAGAGCATTGTAACAACATTCCTATTTTAGCTAGTCTCCCTTTACCAAAAAACAAATGGGAAAAAAATGCAGCAGTTTTCAGGTTATCTTTCCTCCACACAGCCTGAATGTTTACATCCAGAGACAGAAATGGCTTCTGTATTTAACAGCCAAAAAAAAAAGTTCTAATTTCTAGTCCAATAAAGCCACCTAAAATTATAAATTTTGATCAGTGAAAACCTGCTGCAGCCCAAATGTGGTTTTGACAGAATAGCTATCCCATATCTCATTAAATAAAAAGATTCCCTGTATTGTAAGACATCCTGATTCCAGAGATCAGGAAAATGCAAAAACAAACAAACAAAAAAGTATCTTAGCCTTGGTGAAATGTATACAGCACAAGATTTTTCTTTTGAAAATTTTGAGTAAATAAAATGTGGGACACTACCTTACACCCTCCTAAAAGATCTACTGGACATATGTAAACTTTTGAATGAAATGAAATTTTCTTTTAGAAAAAAATTTAATGATGTTTCTGAAATATGACTTTATTTGTTTTTTTACATCCATAAATCAGGGTTGGGACTCAATCTGCCATATCTTCAGAGTTGTTTTTTATTTTCTCAGTTCAAATCTCTCGTGATTCTTGTTAGGCCAAGACATCCATTTCCAAATTGGGGCTTTTAAATGTGGGCAATATTATTCTAAGAGGAAATTACTAAATTAAAAACATTTAAAGTATGTATTTACAGTCCTCCCTCCATGACTGCAGATTCTGCATCCTCAAATTCAACCAACCATGAATCAAAAATATTCAGAAAAAAATAGAAAATAACAATACAATAAAAAATAATACAAACTTACAAATACAGTTTAACAACCACTTACATAACATAATTTACATTGTATTAGGTATTACAAGTAATCTAGAGATGATTTAAAATATGCAGGAGGTTGTACATAGATTATATGCAAAATTTTATATGAGACTTATATGCAATTTTATATGAGACTTGAGCATCCTCAGATTTTGGTATCCTCAGGGGTCCTGGAACTCATCCCCTGTGGTACTAAAGGATGACTGACTTTACAGATCTTCTCAGCTTATGATGGGGCTGCATCCTAAAACCCATTGTAAGTCAAAATGTTGTAAGTTGAAAATGTGGCTGGGCACGGTGACCCACAGCTGTAATCCCAGCACTTTGAGAGGCCAAGGTGGGTGGATCACTTGAGGTCAATAGTTCAAGACCAGCCTGGACAACATGGTGAAACTCCATCTCTACAAAACATACAAAATTAGCCAGGCATGGTGGTGCATGCCTGTAATCCCAGCTGCCCTTGGGAGGCTGAGACAGGAGAATCACTTGGACCCGGTAGGCAGAGGTTGCAGTGAGCTGTGATGATGTCACTGCACTCTAGCCTGGGCAACAGAGTGAGACTCTGTCTCAAAAAAAAAAAAAGAAAGAAAATGCATTTGATATCCCACTAAGCCCACAGTAAACTTGAAAAATCATAAGTTGAACCATCATAGGTTGGGACCATCTGTATATTAAAAGTTATATAATATTAAAATAGGTACGTTTTATTATTACGTTTAAGGAAATATAATATCACTGTAGAAAGCTTGGGGAGATGATAATCTTTTAATATTTGTAAAACTATGTTAAGAATATCTGTTAATCACCAGATTTATACATTGGGAATTGTTCTCTGATAAATTAGTGTTGCATTTTGGTCGGTTTTAATTATCTACTTTCTCCATCTCTTTTTATTTGAATTTAGTAATCCTATGTGTCCTTATTTTTTTTTTCCAGATTACTATTTTGGACGCAAAACGGAGCATGAACATTGGGATATTTCTTAAGCAATTTAAGAAGTAAGATTTTGCATGCTTTAGTCATATCCCTGCTGTCATTATCAAAGTCTGTGGGTGTGACTGAGCTGAAATTCAAATTCCTCACACCTTCAAATCCTTCTTAGAAGCATGGTTTGATGAGTCTGCAAGTGACTGTCACTTTTTGCTGTTTTCCTTCAGGGAAACATAACATAGTAGCTTGAAGTATATGGAGAATTGCCCCAGGGCATCCATTCAAGCCTGTCCCATCAGGGACACGTTTAGAGTCACCTTTAGTGTCGCCCCTTCAGTGGAGGTTGGGCTGATGAGTCAAATAGCAGTTGGAGTTTTGTGTTCTGAAGTGTAAGGAGAAGGTTATACAGGGGTTTCGGTGAGACCAAAGGGGATTATTTTTCTCGCAACAGAAGAGACTCCCCGTGGTTGTTGATGCTTTCAGCCTTTTTGGGATGCCCAAGGATGGTGGTCTGGGTGAAGGGCCCTTGAGCGGAGTGTTGGGGTTCCCTGTTTTGAGGCAGTGGGGCTGTTCTGAGCACTCACACAAAACTGCCAGCCAGACCGGGAAGGAGGTGGGTGGGAAGGAGGGTGGATATTTGATTTCCACTGGCTTGCAGCTCTGTTGGCACTCTAGCAAACAGGAAACGGAATGTGATTCGTTGTCTTTTCAAGGTCTCCTCGGTCCATTGTAGAAGATATTCATCAAGGAAAAAGTGAGCATTATGGATCGGAGACCTTGCGAGAATTTCTTAAGTTTTTGCCAGAGTCAGAAGAGGTAAGAAATTCAGCGCATGAGTTGTAGATGTTAGGAGTGATCATAAAAACTTAATATTTGTAAGCATGTCAAAGCTCACATGGAAGACCAGGAGCAGTGGCTCGTGCGTGTTATCCCAGTACTTTGGGAGGCAGAGGCAGGTGAATCACCTGAGGTCAGGAGTTTGAGACCAGTCTGGCCAACATGATGAAACTCTGTCTCTACCAAAAATACAAAAATTAGCCCGGTGTGGTGGCAGGCACCTGTAATCCCAGCTACTCAGGAGGCTGGGGTATGACAATTGTCTGAACCAGGAAGGTGGAGTTTGCAGTGAGCCAAGATCATGTCACTGCACTCCAGCCTGGGCGACAGAGTGAGAATCTGTCTCAAAAATACCTCACATGCTTACACGGGAAGGGCACTGTCCTACCCAGAGCCAGAGCTTTCTCACATGAAAGTCAAAAGTAACCTGGTAGAAAGAACATGGCTTATGGAGTCAGAGAATCTAGATTCAGATTTGAGCTATTCCCTTAATTGAGAAAATGGGGCAAGGTTCTTAACTCCTGTGAACTGTAGTTTCCTCACCTGTAAAGGGAGGATAATGGTGCTGACCTCATTGGATTGTCAAGATGATGAAATCCTAGTTGTGCATCTAACATGGCACTTGGCGCATGGGAACGCAATAAATTTTCCTCATCCAAAGAAAAGGATTCCTGGCCGGGCGCCGTGGCTCAAGCCTGTAATCCCAGCACTTTGGGAGGCCGAGACAGGCGGATCACGAGGTCAGGAGATCGAGACCATCCTGGCTAACACGGTGAAACCCCATCTCTACTAAAATACAAAACTAGCCGGGCGAGGTGGCGGGCGCCTGTAGTCCCAGCTACTCGGGAGGCTGAGGCAGGAGAATGGCGTGAACCCGGGAGGCGGAGCTTGCAGTGAGCTGAGATCCGGCCACTGCACTCCAGCCTGGGCGACAGAGCAAGACTCCGTCTCAAAAAAAAAAAAAGAAAAGAAAAGGATTCCTTTTCTATCATCTAAAGATGACCTTTGCATAGTATAAACCCAGGTTATTTTATAATCCATATACTTTTAAAAAATAAGATGAAAACAATCATTTTTGAATAAAGATGCTCTAAAATTTTGGAGAGGTAGGTAAACTGTTAATAAAATGTTGTCTATATAATTAACTCAAAGGCAGAAATTGTTGTGATAGTAATACATACTACCATTGTATAAAGTTATTTATTTTGTTTGGACTGAATGAATTAACTGCATTGTTGAATGGTTAGGAACTTGATAGAAAAAAAAAACCAGAAAACAGTTGTATAAAACCTTCCAAAATTTTCATATTGTCCTTTATTTCTAAGGAAAAAATTCCTTGAAAAATTTCAGTAAGAAATTACACAAATAACTATGCTTATAAATACCTAAATAATATAGACTCTTACAAAGTTTTTTACTTTATAAGTAAAAGTAATGGATGACCTTTTTTTTTTTTGAGACAGTCTTGCTCTGTCGCCCAGGCTAGAGTGCAGTGATCTCGGCTCACTGCAACCTCCACCTCCTGGATTCAAGCGATTCTCCTGCCTCAGCTTCTGAAGTAGCTGGGATTACAGGTGCATGCCACCACACCCCGCCTAACTTTTGTTAGAGATGGGATTTCACCATGTTGTTCAGGCTGGTCTTGAACTCTTGACCTCAAGTGATTCACCCACCTTGGCCTCCCAAAGTGTTGGGATTACAGGCATGAGCCACTGCACCTGACCAACTTTTATAAGTAAAAAGTAAGGGTGACTTTTTAATATGTTATCCTTTTCACAGGCACTTCTGACTTCTCCCTCCCCTTTCCCACTCTTCTTCCCAGACGTAATTTATGTAGCTTTACTTTAGTGTCATTAATAACAAGAGAGATATAATTGTATTTTTTCTTTTACATTGATTAGTGTTAAACTCACAATGCCAAATTTAGGATCTTAGTGAGTAACTAGAGATGTAGTTATATCTAGGTGTTCCTATTAACCTGGGTGCTCTTTCTCCCTCAAGTTTTCTCTTTGCACATTAAGTGTAATTAACCCAAGCCAAGATTAATTAGTGGCAGTTATTAATGTTAGTAGTAGAGTCTTGAAGTCTTAAAGGAAAGGTACATTAAATCATAACTGACCCTGGATTGTACATACTGAACAGTACTTAATCTTTTCTGTGAAGGATAAGAGTTCCAAAATCTTTGTTAGGATAGATAGTTTTTAATTAATTTGAGTTTTAAAACGATGTACTTGCTCTTCAAACCTTATTCCTGCTTGGGCTGTTTTCAAGGCTCCTTTCAGACCTCTCTGCGGGCCTAGTCCTAACTGACCTCATCGTGTTGTTAAGTGAGGATCAGATTTGACAGCACATGTGAAAGTGCTCTGAAAAGCTTTAAATTGCTAACTAAATCAAAATTAGGCACGAGGGAGGCTGCCAGCTCAGCTTCATGCAGCAGTGAGGTAGGAAACTGAATGTAATTTTCTTAATATCTTCATTTCTCATTTAAAATTCAAAGGTGATTAGAAAATGCAAAGCGATTTTTCAAAGAAGCAAGTAAGCTGTCAAACCTCGTATTTAAAAGAACTTTGTATCTTTGGGTTGTGTGGGGGATATAATTCAAAAGGAAGACTATTGAGGGCAAGGTGAGGAAAACCCACCCAGGCGCTGCCTTGAATCACTGAGACTCTGTCACCCCCAGTTAGCTAACCCGGGAGACGGGGTCCTGCCGAAATGAAAGTATTGGCCTGGAACCCTGAAATGCCTTCCCAGCCACTGAACCAGGCAGCGGCTGTTTCTCCCCGCAGCCTCCTGCTGCAGGGCCATCCTCAGTCTGAATATCTGGCACGCTTGGTCACACTTCGCCTCCTTGTTTACATTACTGACTCTGGTCTTCAGCTCACCACACCCTCCAAACTCAACTGGGAGTTTCCTTCAGCAGGAACACCCTGACAGTCCCCAGAGCCGGCGGGAGCCCCTTCCTAAATCCTCCGGGGTATCTGTGCTGTGGGAGGGGGTCTGGGGAAAGCTGAAGCCGCTCCCTGACTGCTGCCCACTGTAAGGACAAACTGTTTTTGTGTCCCCTGGCACCACTCAGACCCAGGGCCAACCCTGGAGTCTTTGGGTCTCTGGATGGAGGTTGGAGGATGTGGAAGAGGCCAAGGAGGAGGCAGGGCCAAGTAAGAGAGGTTTAGGAATGTGGCAGAAATATGCTAATAAATTCATAAGTGGACACGTAACCACGTGGCTCTCAGCCTATGTGTAACATTCTGTGCCCATTTTTAGCGCAATTAAGGACTGAACCTTTATTGAGTGCCCCCGTGTACTGGGCACTGACTGGACAGGGCAGAATGAAGTGAGATGAGATAATGTTTTGAAAGTGCTTAGCCTAGTGCCTGGCACATAAAAAATCAATCATAGCTATGATTCTTTTGTGTATTTTTCATTTAATCCTTGCGGCAATCTTATAAGACACTCCTTGTTTTACAAATGAGAAACTGAGGCTCACACAGGTTAGTTGTACCTTGTCTGGTGTCACATGATTGCTGGGTGATACAGCAGTGGGGTGGACTTGAGCCCTGATTCTGCTGAGCCCAGTGTGGTTCTTTCTGCTGCACTCCACTGCCTGCCTTGGAGGAAGGAAGGGCAAAGGTTGTCAAAACCCCACCTCGCACTGCTGGCCTGCCAGCCTTTTCATCACCTCTGCTACCACAAAGTATTAGTGTGAATAAGTGTCACTTGAATAATACTGTAATCTTATCAGCATGCTGAAAGATATAAACGGAAACAGCCCTTTTCTCCTGCCTTCTCAGCTGACAAGCCAACCAAAGCCAAGGTTAATTTGTTGTTGAGAATTTCTCTGCCCTCTACCACAAATCTTTTATCTGGCACGTTTGTTCATCTTTCCTCTAATATGCGGTTCACACTTGCAGAGGAAGAAGGTGGGCCCAGAAATGAAACTCTGGGAGGGTGTTTTTGTCCAGCACAGAGTTCCCAAGCCAGGGAACCCCCCACTGCACCTGACCAGCCCTTCCTCTGTTGTGGGCTGGTGCTAGACATAGTAGAAACTTTCTGTTCTCCTGAAGCAACTTGAGTTGCCTCTGCTGGACATTTGTAGTATCTCTTTCCCACCTTCTTCGTTGACTCGGCTGCTGGGAGGGGAATGACAGGAAGCTCGTGGGTCTTCTGTTGGGTGGGTATGTTTGTGGGAAATCCTGCCATTTCAAGCCATGTGACTGGAATTAGATAGGATGAAGGAGGCTTGCCCTTTGGAGTGTGAGAGTCTCAAGGAGCCTGCTCTCACTGTTACGACGGCAACTGGGCATAACCAGGGCCATAATGAGTGTCTCTTGGCTCAGCCCACAAAATTATGCCTAACCATGTTTAATAAATGTTTTTTTGGTAATGAGAATGCATAATAATTATAGGGTCTGTTCACCTTTCTTTTTTACTTCCCTGCCACTGTGAAGATACAATAATCCCTCTTAAAGAATATAAATCTCATTTTAAAATTGAACAAAGAACTGTATACATGGCATTTAAATTAAATACGGTCTTTCCATCACCCTTCTCTTGAAGTCCATAAATTTTTTTTAGCTTTTTACGTAAGTGAAGGAGATTAATCATTGCTCAGTTACAGTTTAGCACGTGTTTAATAGAAACATTTACCAAGTTTACTTAGCATGACCTGTTCTTACACTTTAGACTGAAAACCATGCTGTGATTTTCAGAGGCTTCACACATGCTACATATATGGTCTTATACAACCTCCCTCTGCCCCTGCCCATATATAGTGAATTGTTAAACTCTAGTTCTGAAGGGGTTAGAATTTACCGTATAGGTTTCTTAGCGCAGAAGCCAGGAACTGATTTGGGCTTAGCTAAACCAGAAGTGCCATGTGCCCTTAAATTTAATAAGGCTAAAATGGTCAATTCGCTTCGAGGCTCTACCAGTAAGGGAAATGCAATTATATAAATGGCTATTTTCTGTCCTAAATAAAGAAAATAGTCTTAAGAGTCAGAATTAATACTAGGATGTGAACTCGAAGTGTTACATTTTATACTTTCAAATAATTGAGGTAGCTGTTTCAGTCTGTGGATCTTTGCAAATACTCCTTTCTTTATATTTTTGAACTGTCATTTCCTATTTTGCAGGGAACTTAAAATCATGTTATTAATCATAACCAAGGGGGTGGCAGAGAATAAGCTTTATAAAGAATAATACGAAGTGTTAGCTACTTACTGGCAACAGTTAGCTGCAAAGATAGGCTGTACAGTATTAAGGTACTACTTACCATAAAGAATTTTGTTGGATGACTCTCTATTAACAGTGGACTTAGAAGTAGTTTTGCCATGGGAATGGCCCAGTGTTCTGTGTGGGGAAGGCATGATTTATGATCTAATGTTGTTTGAAAACTTCCCTTTCATCTCCACTCTCACCTACTTGCTATTTGGCTATATACCTATTGTCAGAACTCTTCTCTTTTTCCTGTATTACGGTTGAAGGAATAATTGTTTGTGTGTTTAAAAACTTAGTTTAGTTTATTTTTTAAAGAGTAATCATGTTCATTGTAGGTATCTTAGAAAATAAAAATGAGCAACAGAAGAAAATAGCAGACAACTGTAATCCTATCACCTAGTGTATGTGGGGCTTTTTGGGGGAGGAGTTTCCCTATGTTTTCCAGACTAGTCCTGAACTCCTGGCCTCAAATGATCCTTCTGCCTTGGCCTCCCAAAGAGCTGAGATTACAGGCATGAGTCACTACCTGGAGATGTGGGGCTTTTTCATCTTTTTCCTGTGTATGTAGGTGTGTGTATGGGAGGGTTGGAGGTTAATAGATACCTCTTTAAAAAAATTATAGAAATGGCATCCTGTACATACTATTTTATTGCCTGGTCTTTTCAGGCTGGAACCCTGCTTTTCCAGAAGCTGACCTTCCTTCCAGGCATGGACAGTACGACTCTTCTGCCAGGGTCCCTGGGGCAGTCTTAACATTGATCTTCCCATTGTTGAAGCAATTTCCCTTTTTGTCTTCCTGCTGAAGAGCAGATATGTACTCACGTGAAGATACAGTAGTCTCTTCCTTTAAAGCTATTATATATGAAGTGGGATTTGGCCACAGAAAGAAAATCTGTGTTAGATCTTAGTCTAAGTATTTTATATACAAAATACTCAAAATAAGATTTTTTTTTTCCGTTTATGACTTAAAGGACCATATTATAATGACTCTACAGTCTTTTATTTCTTCTCCCAGTGATCTCATTTCCAGATTATTGCTTACAGAAAATTTTCATCCTTAGAACTGATTCCTTTTTAGTCCCTTCCTTTTGTAACCTTCCTGAGGATTCTGCTTGCTCAGCTCTCCTGTTTACGCAAGACTATATATCTGTAGCTACATAAGTGACACTAACTCTTTGCTTTCGAATTTGTGAGTTTGAATTTTTCTTTTAAAAAAAACCAAATAGCAGATGGGAGGATTTCCTTTTTTGTCTTTTCGAAATTAATTTGAATTTAGCACTAAAATCCTATTTTTTTAGAATAATTCAAAGATGAAATTTAAATAATCTTAAATTTTAATCTTAAAAATTAATCTTAAACTTTAATTTAAGTGATTTTATCTACCCCCCCTTTCCATTTGTCTTTTAGGTAAAGAAGTTAAAAGCGTTTAGTGGCGACGTGTCCAAGCTGTCTCTGGCAGATTCCTTTCTGTACAGCTTAATTCAGGTGCCAAAGTAAGGATACAGCCGCTGGTCATTAGTCTTCGCACAGTAAGATTTTAAACTAATGACATCAAATTCTACAGTTTTCCTTTTTTATTTTCAGCTATTCACTTCGGATTGAAGCCATGGTGCTAAAGAAGGAATTTCTACCTTTTTGTTCTTCTCTATATACAGATATCACAGTTTTAAGAACTGCTATAAAAGGTGAGTCAACATGTGATCCTTCACAGAATTTGTTTTTATTAATTTTGATAACATTTTTTTTAAAAAGCCAAATGAAATTGGACATGGAGGGCCGGGCACGGTGGCTCAAGCCTGTAATCCCAGCACTTTGGGAGGCCGAGACGGGCGGATCACGAGGTCAGGAGATCGAGACCATCCTGGCTAATACGGTGAAACCCTGCCTCTACTTAAAAAAATACAAAAAACTAGCCGGGCGATGAGGCAGGCTCCTGTAGTCCCAGCTACTCGGGAGGCTGAGGCAGGAGAATGGCATAAACCCAGGAGGCGGAGCTTGCAGTGAGCTGCGATCCGGCCACTGCTCTCCAGCGTGGGTGGCAGAGCAGCAGAGCAAGACTCCGTCTCAAAAAAAAAAAAAAAAAAAAAAAAAACGGAAATTGGACATGGAAAGTCCTGAATTTCTGATATACCCTTAAAAGGGAAATGAGATGTTTCTAGGGATACACTTAAGGTTTATTTCCATTGACATTTTTCCCCTGTAATGAATGTTAATTTGCATATTACCCTCCCACGGAAGGGAGTTGCTTTCATCTCAGGCTTCAGAGTCAATCTTGCTGGTTATCGCTTGCTCTTGTTCCTCTCCTCAATGAGCTTTCTCTTTGTATGTTGGTATCTGGTGTGGGCTATGCACGTACACAAAGCCCAGGCCCCTGGCCCAGCTGCCTCTCTCCTCCCTGTCATGGCCTCCGTTGGTGGCTGGGACCCAGCCTTTCCAGAAGCAGACCTCCTTTCCTGGGGTCAACCGTGTGACTCTTCTGCCAGGGTTCCTGATGTTTCTGTTCTGTGGTGTCATCTCCCACTCCTCCATACTCCAACTTCTGCTGAGCTATTTAAATTTGAGAGGAGCAGATAGGCCATTTTCATTTATTTGACAACTCTTTAAATTCTTGCCTGCCCATCTTGGACAGCCTCTTCTCAGAGCTGCCCTGCCATCTCCTTCCGTAGGGGTAGGAGCTTTGGTTTCTGGCATCTTGGCACTGAGAATCCCGGCGGAGTTGCAGCTGGTTTCTTCTCAGCTCCCGGCTATATTCTCTGGCCCTTCCTGACACTCACACTTTTCAGCATGCGTCAGTGGCAGCCTGATTTCCTTTTGGTCATTTTCTGTATTTCTAGTTATTGTTGTAGAATTGTTTATTCCTATTTGGTTTTCCTGTTTACTTGCTCTGACCTGTTTTGAGATAAAATTTTTCTCTTTGGTCCATCATATTTTCTTCATTTTAGAGAGGAGACTAAGAAGGAAAAGATTTTAAAATTTCAAGGTAGAGGCCTTTAACATTTTTTTCCATACTAACACTATTGCAGCAACTTTGGAAGGTTTGTTCTGGAAGAATATGTTTTTATATTGAGCAATGCAAACTTGTGGGCATGGGAGAAACATTTCTTATCTGGTCACCCTTCAGAAACTGGCCTTCTTAGATAACACAACATGGGCAGTGATCCAACTGTAATTTTTTGAAAGTATTATCAGACTTAATGGAGAATATTAATTTAAAATGTCAGTGACGTTTTATTATTTATTGATAGTGTAATTTTAATAATCAAGTTTTCTTTTACCCTTCTAAATGTATTAAAATTTTAATTTTGTTTCTTTGCATGGGTGTAAAAGGATTTGGTGTTAATAAAGAACGAGTTTGCCAATATATTTCAAAGATAAGTTTCTTTCTAAAGCTTTCAGCCAATCCAAATGAAATGTGTGGCTTTGAATAAAATGAAAGATTCCCTGGATGCCTGGGCCCTCGCAGTTTGTGCTTTGCAAGTTATTTACATGTTATCCCAACTTGTTTATTTTTTTATCTCTTCATAACTCATTGACTAAGCAAAACGTTGCTTGCTGTTTTCATATTCCATAAATACAGTCTCAAAGAGACTGCATACTCAAAGAGTAGTGGATATACAAGGAAAAATTAAATAACTGCTGAGAGGGAAGTTAACTCCTATATCACGGGATACTGCTTTGCATTTGGCTTTTGCATTTCTCACTAATTGAAAATTTTTATTATTGAACTATTTTGTGCTATTTAACTATCATACCTATTTGATTTCCAAGTAAACACTATGACATGGATTGCCGGTAACAAATGATGTGTTAGGTATCCCATAGAATGTATTGCTTTGTTTGTTCAGTTTTATATACAGTTTAAGGTCACAGCTTGCTTCAGACACACTTGAACTTGGACGTGGTAGCTCTCTTTTGTGCATTTGAAGCTGAAGGCTTCTCTAAGATGCTGTGTTGTGTTCTTTTTGATAGAACTGATGTCATGTGAAGAGCTACATTCTATATTACACTTGGTGCTCCAGGCTGGGAATATCATGAATGAAGTAAGTAAAATCCAAAACGATTGTAAAGTTATGTTTTCAAGCTTATTTGTCTATCTAAAGGTGTTGGTCTGTGTGTGTGTGTGTATATATATATGTGTATATAAAATATATATATATATAATTTTTTCTTTTTGATTTGTCTTCTTTAGGGAGGGTATGCCGGCAATGCAGTAGGATTTAAACTGTCTTCTTTGCTCAAATTGGCAGACACAAAAGCAAACAAACCTGGGATGAATCTCCTGCACTTTGTTGCACAGGTATGTGGAAATGATTAGGACTTAGAGAACGCATATGAATACCCCTTGGAGGCAGTGAAATTTTTCCCAGGCATAAGATGGTGTCAAGCAGGGTTAGGAAAGGACATGGCAAGTTCCAAGACAGTTCTGTTTGCAGAAGCACCATTAGCAGATTCCTGAGTTGTACTGCACCCAGGGCTATAGGACTGAAGGCAAGTGGGAGAGTGAAGCAGAGAGGCTGGTGAAGCCAGCTATGAAGGATTTAAGTGTCAAAGGTGGGGAATTTGGATTTCATGCTTTAGCAGTGGGGAACCAACAGGAGTTTGTGCACAGTGTAATAGCTTGACTGGAGCTCTTTTGTTTTTGTTTTTAGGCAAATAAGGCACTATGGAGGCTGGGTTAGAGTAGAGAAAGAACTAGAAATAGGAATATACCTCTGCAGAAGTTGGCTGTAATTGCTTGGTGAGCGTTGAGGGAGAGTACTGGTCATAGGGACAGAGAATAGAGAGGATGGAGGATTGAAATATTTCTGATATGGAATTGACTAGATTTGTGACCAGTTATGTGTAGAAAGATCACTTCTGTCTTTCTCTGTGAACCATGCATTTGAGCGCCATGCTGCTAGCACAGGGTTTGGGATCTGACTCTCTCCATTGCTTTTTTTTTTTTTTTTTTTTTTTTTGACTGGGTCTCTATAACACCAAAAGAGTGAGGTACAAAGTGGAAAATCAAGGACAGTTATCTCTGTTTTGAAATGATCTCAACTAATCGAACGGATTTTCTTTTCCTCCATTGAATCACTCAGTTGTTTTGACATCAGTGCCATAGTCGTAGCTTTAACCTGGGGAGGAAGCCATGGTGCTGTCTTGTTTTGAATGTGAGCTTCAGAACAGGACAAGACTGGGAGATTTTGACTGTTTTTTGCTAGCTGTACTTCCTCAGGCAAGTTACTTAAACCTGAAGACCCTCAATTTCTTCATCTAATGGTGAGAGTAGTGGTAACTTACCCCAAAACTAGGTAATTGAGAGTGCTGAAGGAGCTGACTCCATAAAGTGCTTATCTCAATGTTTGGCCTATGGTGAGCTCTCCATAAATAACCATACACACTATTATTACTATATTCTTCAGAAGAAAAAGGGCCATGTTTAACTTGGGACTTGATTGAAAGGTTAATTTTCAGGCATCAAAAGAAGAAAATGTGTTCCTTGCCCAGCATGGGTTATGGATAGTATTCGGGCAAAGCTCTCTTGAATACAAGTGTCCAGGCCCTCTGGGTGATTTGGTCTCTGTCCATGTGGGGAGGCCTCCTGGGTCAGTCATTGCTTGCTTCCTACCTGCCTTCCTCTCACCTTCTGAACAGGTGAAGAATCCAAACACTGCCATGGCTCCTGTACCTTCCGATTAAACTCTGTTTGCAAACTGGTTTAACAGCTGAAGGTATCTCGTTCATTGAAAGGCATGCTCACAGGTCTGGGTGGTATTTAAGCAGGATATGTTGGATTCTTTCAGAAACAAGGGGCCCTGCTAAGCTGCAGCCAAATGCTCATTATTTTGTGTCAAGATCAGTTGCTTTGGCAAGTTGAATGTATCTTGAGAGTAGGAGAGTTCTAGTGAATCTTACTAAGAGTATCAGAGTTCATGTCTCAGTGAAATGCTTTGAATGTGTCAAGTTTAAAAACAGCAGCAGTGATTTTAAGATTCCTTTAAGCCCTAAGAAAATTATTTCCTTCCAGCTTTATCAATATAGTGAGAGAAAATTCTGCTTTTGTTCCAGGAAGCCCAAAAGAAAGATACCATTCTTCTAAACTTTTCAGAAAAACTGGATCACGTTCAGAAGACTGCTAGGTGAGCAAGTGAATTGTGAGAATTCAAGATTCTTTACCTTTTTATGAAAACTGATAGTTAAAACTTTTAGATTCCAGTTTGAATTCTAAAAGGTTTTGTTTCATTGAACTTTCAGACTGTCCTTCATTTGCTTAACACAGATGTGTGTGCACCTTTGGAATTTGGGGGTTTTGAAAAATCTTTATTTGTAAACTAAAGAAACTGTTTCAGTCTATTCTAATGAATATCATCAGTATTAAAAATATGGATTAAGAATTTCAAATCCCTCCACACCCAAGAGACAGAGCTTAAACAACACCGCCTATTTCCTTGGGAGTTGGTATATATCAATCAAACTTTCATGGCCACATTTCACTGTTTCCTTGTAGAATCTAACATGGTACATTTATTTTCCTTTGCATTAAAAGAGTTTGGAACCGTACCAAGAGCTGTGAAACGATTTTACTTTAAATTAGTCACTCACAGAGAAAGGCACATACAGAGAAAGTATTTGCCAAACATAAGGCTCTAATTACATCACTCTAATTTGCTTCTGATCCTAATATAGATATGTAACTTAATGTGGCTAGACTCTGTGTGTATATACTATTCTGACTTTTGTTTATGTGTTTTTAAATTTATATTATATCCACGCATCCCACGGTAAATGTTCAATAACCAGCTGTTGGAGAAAAAAGTCCTGATTTGTAGCATTTGCTGATTTCTGTGTTGTAAATACTGTCACCATGGCTGATGTCAAGCTGCTGACATATGTTACTGAATACAAATTCAGAAGAGACACCCACAGTTGGTTCTCATCAGCGGGTTCAGCCACTGCTTCATGTGTCAACCCAATTCCTAGCATATACTTATTATTTGAGTGAGTGTATCCAGCTATGACATCTCTGGACCATATGCATATAAATAAATGAACCATAGTTCACAGCCCTGCCACTGGCCTGTACCTCAAAGTTACTGATTCTATGACCATCTAACCACAGATTACATATCTTTCCCAAAATGGGATTATCAGTTCAAAGGTGTAAACAGTTCAGAATTCATGTTTATAGATCTCTAGATTATTCTCCAAAAAGAGCGGACATCTTATAAGGTAGGAACTTTTCTGGTTTTGAATTACCGGAAGAAATTTATGTGGGAACATTTTTACTCTGATTAGTATAGAAATGTTCCTAAGAGATATATAGATAGAAATTAGCATTATATTTTTGAAATGGCATTTCTGGTCAGAGCTGGATTGGAGCTAGATATTGTCTTAGAAAAATCCTATTCAGCAAGCTTGTTTATTTGAAAGGGAAGGTGAAATACACTTGTGAAGTACAAACAGGTCTCAGATATGTGCCGGTGACCAGTGAAGGTGGAAAACTTCGTTGCACAAAGAAAAATTTGAATTGCCAGTGGAAGCATGAATGCGTCCTAATTTATGAATTTCACATGCGTTTTAGGTTTCGCCTACTCAATTTTCTGGGTAACAGAACCATCATTCACTTCTGCCTATCTTTTGTTTTTTTGAGACAGAGCCTCGCTGTGTTACCCAGCCTGGAGTGCAGTGTTGCAATCTTGGCTCACTGCAATCTCCGCCTCCCAGGTTCAAGTGATTCTCCTGCCACAGCCTCCCAAGTAGCTGGGACTGCAGGCACCTGCCACCATGCCCAGCTAATTTTTTTGTGTTTTTAGTAGAGACGAGGTTTCGCCATGTTGGCCAGGCTAGTCTTGAACTCCTGACCTTAGGTGATCTGCTCCCCTCACCCTCCCAAAGTGCTGGGATTACAGGCCTGAGCTACCGTGCCAGGCCCACATTCTGCCTATCTTGATTTGATGTATATAACAAAAGCATTGCAATCAATCCAACCATTAATTTGCAGAATTAGTGCTGGCTATGGTGGCTCATGCCTGTGATCCCAGCATTTTGGGAGGCCAAGGCAGGAAGATTGCTTGAGACTGGTAGTTTGAGACCAGGCTGGGCAACATAGTAAGACCCTGTCTCTACAAAAAATTTAAAAATTAGCTGGGTGTGGTGGTGCACACCTGTGATCCCAATTACTTGAAGGACTATGGTGAGAGAATCACCTGAGCCCAGAGGTCTCACTGGGCACACTGCAGCCATGATCTTGCCACTGCACTTCAGCTTGGGCAACAGAGTGAGGATGTCTCTTTAAAAAATAATAATAATAATAATAAAAATCAGCTGGGCCTGGTGGCTCACACCTGTAATCCTAGCACTTTGGGAGGCCGAGGCGGGCAGATCACTTGAGCTCAGGTGTTTTAGAACAGCCTGGCCAACATGGTGAAACCCCATCTCTACTAAAAATACAAAAATTAAGCTGGGCATGATGGCACACACCTATAATCCCAGCTACTCTGGAGGCTGAGGCATGAGAACTGCTTGAACCCAGGAGGCAGAGGTTGCAGTAAGCCAAAATCCGGCCACTGCAATCCAGCCTGAGTGACAAAGGAAGACTGTCTCAAAAAAAAAAAAAAAAAAAAAAAAAGTTGCACATTTGTTAGCTATGTTTTAGTTCTCTGTAAAATATAGAAAGCTTGCTGTGGCCACCTGTGGTGAACAACATGGAATCTGCTGTTCTCTCACTGTTACCTTTGGTGTTAGAATTATCAACATATATTGCCTTGCTTCTTGTGGGTTAGAATTTCATATTTGTGTTTAGTGGCCCATGGAAAGCATATGAATCCCAGAATCCTGCTGGCATTTAGTTTGTAATGCTTATTGCATAAAGGTGTTCAGAGCTAGTTCATGAAAAGGTATACAGGTCCCATGGTTTTGATGATCTCACCATCAAGAGCACAGTTACAGCCTGTTCTCTTTCAACCAGTATATGTCTATAGAAACAAATCACCTCTTAAAGCAGGAGGAAACGCAAAAAATCTACATACAGGGGTAGGTATTTAGATCATCATAATATCATAGATCATAAATATCATCACAGTAGCTCTCCCCTTCTGTTTCCAAGGTTGAACAACAGTTAGTCTTATTTCATATACCTACATGACACATGGCTTCCTTGTTCCAACTGCCCACTCTCCCCTTTCTTCTTTTAGATTATCCCTGGAGAACACAGAGGCAGAACTGCACTTGTTGTTTGTCAGGACAAAATCACTAAAAGAAAACATCCAGCGGGATGGTGAACTTTGTCAGCAGATGGAAGATTTTCTTCAGGTTTGTAGGTGACTCAAGTCAGTCCCTCTAATCTCATCTCCCAGCAGCACCCCGGGGCTGGTTAAATTTGCATGGGTGTATTTGTGGAAGCAGCAGTTCCCATTCATATTTTTTTCTCCAAGTTAGTAAAAGGAACTTGGTATTTCCATGCCCATTCTTTGCAGAGAATGTTAAATATGATCTAAGCCTGATACATATATTTTTTGGTTTTTTGTTTGTTTGACTGTTTTGTCTGTTTGTTTGTTTGTTTGTTTGGAGATGGAGTCTTGTTCTGTCGCCCAGGCTGGAGTATAATGGTGCGATCTTGGCTCACTGCAACCTCCGCTTCCCTGGTTCAAGCAATTCTTCTGCCTCAGGCTCCCGAGTAGCTGGGACTACAGTCGTGCACCACCACACCTGGCTAATTTTTGTATTTTTTCAGTAGAGACGGGGTTTCACCATGTTGGCCAAGCTGCTCTCAAACTCCTGACCTCAGGTGATCCGCCCTCACTGGGACTCCCAAAGTGCTGGGATTACAGGCGTGAGCCACCGCACCCAGCCTGAGCCTGATGTATTTGTTTAGGGACAGTGCTTCTGCGAGGCTCCTATTGCTCACTGCCCAGTTTGCACGATTGCAGTTTACTGTGGTGAACTGGTGTCAGCCATGGAGTTGCACTTGGGCTATACCTAGCAACTCAGGTTTTGTTTCTAAACCAATTAAACTTTTGGATAACAGAACGAAGTTCCACAGAAATCGAGACGCCTTAGAACTTGGGCTGTCATTTCTTCACTTGTTTACGTTGAAGAAACAAGCTGCGTTTTGGCATGTTTTATAATGAGAGCAGCAGAACACATGAGCACTGTGCCCATCAACACCAGGAGTATACAGGGCCCACAGGGTGTGTCAGGAGCTGCTCCAAATAACATCAACAAAAAACAGCAGAGTGGACATGTTTGTGACAGCTCACTGTGACTCACTAATCACATAGTCTGACATACTTCTTTTATCTTCCTTATTAAAAAAAAAAAAAGGCACCATCTCATGCTTTTAGTCTTCAGTGAAAGGCTGTGTGATCTGAAATGTTGTTAGTGTTTTGAGACCTGTGAGGTGGAATCGTGTGGCAGGACTGCCTGGGCACTGGAGGGGAACAGTATGCTCCTGAGGCTGTGCCAGCTGAAGGCTTCACTTCTTAATTCAGCTCCTTCAAAATATTATGACCTTCGGCAGATGCTTGATTTTGTTTGGCTCTGCTGTGAGTTTATTTTTATTATTAAACATGCTCTGTATTTTCCTTTGAGTAAAACCAAATTAATTTTCTTGTTACAAACACCACCACCACCACCACAAAAATACTGAACAGTAAACAAATGCATTAAACAAATCCAGAAATTCAAGAATAAGGACCATCGTACATCAAGATTAAAATTCTGGATGTTTCATTCCTCCAAGTTCTCATATTAACTATGACCATCTCATAGTCAATATTCATACAGAGAAGCTTAGAATGAAGAACAGCTCTGACTTAGCCTTACCTCTGGACTGCTTTTCATAGTCAGTCTTGTTTTAACTCTTTACACTTCTTTCTGGCAGTCATTTTTTTCTTTTTTTCTTTTTTTGAGACAGAGTCTCGCCCTGTCACCCAGGCTGGGTGCAGTGGTGTGATCTCAGCTCACTGCAAGCTCCGCCTCCCTGGTTAAAGTGATTCTCCTCCCTCAGCCTCCTGAGTAGCTGGGACTACAGGCGCGTGTCACCACACCAGGCTAATTTTTTGTATTTTTAGTAGTGATGGGGTTTCACCGTGTTAGCCAGGATGGTCTTGATGTCCTGACCTCGTGATCTGCCTGCCTTCCAAAGTGCTGGGATTATAGGCATAAGCCACCACGCCCAGCCAGTCTCTCATTTCTATCTCTATAAGTAAAACATTTCATACAGTTATGTACTCTTCTTTCTTAAATTCAACTTCCTTTTGAATAGGTGAGATAAAATTCTTCAAGGTAGGTCAGGGCCAGGCCACACAGGTCTCTGAACACCAGTCTGAATGCTGGACTAAACTCTATGCCGTTAAGAGGTGGGGAGCTCTTCAAGGATTCAAGCAGAAAAATAACAAGAACACATTTTTGCAGATCTGTTTCAGCATTTTCACCCTTGGGGTAAGAAACACTGAGTAAACTTGTTTGAAACTTTGGTTTGTAGCAGGCAAGTTAGAGATGTAAGGTTGAATTGGACACTACAGCTGCTAACCTGTTGTCATTCTTGCTTTGCCAGTGTAGCTTTGAACTTTTCCATTTCTGGCCCTAATCATGTAGAACTCCTGGCCGGTAACTTCAAGTGTGGTCACTGTGCAGATCCACATTCAGAATGTTTCATTTTCTCAAGTCCAAAGGGTGACTTCAGTGTGTTTAAGTTTTTCCTTCCTGGTATTCTGTCAATCCCCACAGGATCTAGAGATGAAACATATGAGGTGGAGCTGAGCTCCCATGTAGATTCTTGTCAAGAGGCCTATTTTTCTGTAGTTGAGCTGTTCTTGGCTGGAATCCATCTTTCCCCCTGTGGAAGAATGACAGGCAAAGATTTATCCTTTCATTAATACCATTCCTCCATAAAGAAAGATACAGCACGAATGCACACACTGCCTTGGGCTACTGACTCAGATGGTTACTTTCTCTGGTATTTGGTTTCCTACATAGTTTTGGTTTCCTACTACCTCTTGAGTGTGTTTGGTTTAAGAGAAGGGCTTTTAAGGGGGAAAGTGGGTTGGAGTGGGTAGGAGGTGGCATCTTCACAGAATTTCCCTGTAGGTTCCGTAGCTCTCCACGCAGGTTCAAACAGCAGTTCCACCCCTCCAAAGTGGGCAACTTTAGCTTTACCATTTCCCAGCCCATCCCTGCTTCACTTAAAAAATGTTTTCAAATATAACCTTTTTTAAAAACATGATACATGTGAGTTCATAGAGTAACATACTTCATACATTCCTTCTTCATCTAACCATTATTTCCCGGTAAACAAGGAAGCAACATAGGCTAGGTGCAGTGGCTTACCCCTGTAATCCCAGCACTTAGGGAGGCTGAGGCAGTAGGATGGCTTGAGGCCTTCCTGGGAAACATAGGGAAACCCTGTCTCTACAAAATATTTAAATATTAGCTGGGTTGGTGGTATGTAGCTATAGTCCCAGCTACTCAGGAGGCCGAGGTGGGAGGATTGCTTGAGCCCAGGAGGTCGAGGCTGCAGTGAGCCATGATCACACCATTGTACTCCAGTCTGGGTAGTGGAGTGAGACCCTGTCTCAACATAAGACTTCAGTGTGATTCCAAATGTTCATTCTGCGTGGGCTGTGGCTGCTATGGAGTCCTTTTTCTCTGCACCATACTGCTTCCTCATGCAGCTCCCCATGTTGTCACTGAACTGCCATCGGGGAAGTGTGTGTGACCCTTGGACATGGCAGATTCCATGCTGAAGGCCTTGGAACTCATTGGAGGAAAACAAGCTTGCTTCCCATCACTGTGTTGAGGCAGTACCAGATTGCATAGGGACCTCAGAGACTTATTTGTCCTAGAAGAATTCGGAGAAAATGAAGAAGCAAAGAGGGTGAATTTGTAAAGGATAATAATGCCTAGCCCTCGGGACCCCTCAGAATCTCCTGGGGTGGTGCTTTCAGAAAATATTAGTGTTGGATCCACCCTAAACTGGTGAAATTGAACGTGAGGGATGCAGGCATGGCCTGTTGCCAAGCTTCCCAGCTGACTTGGATCAGCACCCCCAGTTAGGCACGAGGGCTTTGGTCCTGTGGGGGTGACCCTGACCCTCACAGAGCTCAGTTGGGATTAAGTTTAGACACCCTCTCAGTGGGGCAAAATTGATAATGCATCAGTACAGCGAGTAGTTTCAGAGACCCTAAAGTAAACTCTTGACCCATGTAAGACTCAATTTTAAGAGGAGGAGGAAGAGATGAAAAATGGATCTTCCTTGGTGAAACCAACACTATACCCGTGTAATTTTTTTCAGTGACATTAAAAGTGAACATTTTGTTAGTGACGTTCTGCAGGTTAAAGCTGTTCAATCTATCTTGTTGCTTAGTCTAGGTCTCACACAGGAGTTCACCTTGCTTTCGCTGAAGTTTGGTCTAAGTTGAATTATTTTCCTTTTGGCTCTGATTGCATTGGCCTTGCAATAAACCTTCCTTTTCCAAGATCCCAGAGCATGTCTTCTCTGGGCACCCGATGCAGTGCCTGGTGCCGCATCAGCTGACCACGTTTACCTCATTGTATGTTTGTTTGTTTTTCTGCAGTTTGCCGTAGAAAAGCTGAGGGAACTGGAATGCTGGAAACAAGAGCTCCAGAATGAGGCCCACACCCTTATAGATTTTTTCTGTGAAGACAAAAAAACCATGAAACTGGATGAATGCTTTCAGATATTTAGAGATTTCTGTACCCGATTCAACAAAGCAGTTAAGGTATGGCTGGCGGCATCTGTGTCTCGGGGTTGCTTGGATTTTTATTTTCCTTCTCGACCTAGTCCTCTGCTCACCACAGAAAGGCACTTTGCATCTCTACAGTTTCAGGAACATCTGACCTAGGTGGCATTGCCAGGCTCTCGGCTGGGATTGCTGGAAAGTGGCTCTGCCATCCCAGCCCCAAGGGCTTGCATAGCATCGGGGGCGGCATCTGACTGCCTCTGCTGCTTTGGTGCACAGGCTGCCTGACACTCACATTAATGCCTTGAGAGCATTTTGTTAGCAAAATTCCTCCATGATGGCAGTCATACCATTTAAAAGTCTCTTGATGATCCTGAGTGTCTTCCTTACCCACTCCCAGAAGAGAATGTCCCCTTTCAGGGAGACTTCTGTTGTGGTGGGATGATGGGACGGCCCTCCCTTTCCCCTCTTCCAAGCTCCACTGCCATCACTGTGGGACTGGCACCAGGCAACCATGTTGTCCTCCCCAGAGCAGTCTTCCAGATTCCCAAATAACCACACAGCCTGCTGCCATACTGAGCAAAACAGCTACATTTCTTGCCCTTCAACCACCAATTCCAGTCATCTCTGGGTTTTATGTAGAAGCCAGAAAACTCTCTGGGTTGCTTGGCTTTCAAGTAAAACTTTAATCCGTCAATTGAAAGCACACCGGCCACTCACATCCCTTCATTTCGGGTGGTGATGAGGAAGCAAAGCTTGTGAGTCATCTCTCCCCTCCAGTTGGAATGCAACTTTGTCCACAGCTGAATTTCTTTGAGGGATTGGTCAGATTTCTTTCAAGCCCAGAATTGCTTTGTGTTCTCAACCCCTCCTTTCTCTATCCAGTTAAGAGAAGGAGGCTCAGCCTGTGGCCACGTTTGTGCTCCTCTGGCCAAGAAGTGAGCTCAGCTGTGGGAGGTAGTGGTGGGTGTCAAGGCCAAGTTGGCTCTTAATGAGGCCCTCACTCCCAGGAATTCCATAGGCCTGTGAAGCCACCTGTGTGATGTTCTCAGCCCCACTGTCCTAAGAGCCAGACACCGGCCCTACCACCACCACAGGCAACCTTGAAAGAAGACCCGAGAGACTTGGGGATGAGATGGGAGGCTGAGGCTAGAGCTGCAGGAGGAGCCAAGAGTCCCCAGCTAGAGCCCCACAGAAACAGAAACTTGGAAGGGAAAGGCCATCGTTGGAGGAAATTGATTGTCAAGTAAAACTGCTAACGATAACACATTTGGGCTGTGAGATCCACATATTTCCATGACACAAATCTATTTAAAGTGCACGGCCAGGTGGTACAGTGTGCTTTGGTATGTGAGCTTGCTCTGGTGCAGTTTCGATGGGAAGGGCTGGGTACTCTGGAGCAGGGTGAAGGGTTGAAGGATTCGTAAAGCACACCTGCACCTCTTCCTCTTCTCTGATTGTGGGAACAGGCTAGGACGTGAGAGACAGAGCCATGTGCTGCAGGCTGCAGCTGGCAGAGCCACCATGCCATGTGTGGTGTTGCTTTACCAAAGAGCAGTCAGGGAACAGAGCTGAACAGAGCATCTCTTAATGTCATGGCTATACATTAAAACGTCCAAATCATTGTTAAGTAGAATGTGCTACACATGAATGTATGTAGGACAGATCCATGCTGCACAGAAGTACAATTTGAGGCTCACTCTTTAAACACCTACAGGATTTTTCTCTCAGCTATTGCCTAAATAGCCCTTTCCTGGAAGTCCTCTCTGTCTTACACTGCTCAGAAACAGAGTTGGTTTTCCTGGGAGTTGAGGTCGTGTGCATATGTGGAATGGCAGCCTCCACTGGGCAGTGCCTTGGCTGGAAAGCTGGAAGTTGGACCCAAGGACCGGATAAAAACTGTAGACAAATTGTTGGGCCAGGTCTATGGCATTCACCCTCTCTGGTCAGATCCCTGGTAGCTTTGCAGAGCCTCACCCTCCCTCCACACACACACACACACACGTGCACGCACACACACACACACGTGCACGCACACACACACAGCCTCTTTCTCAGTGTAAGACGTGACCCAGAGCTCCCCTCCATGCCTGTATCTTTCTTTGGCTCTTAGGGTAGGTGGCTCTGGAACTGCACATTGGTCCCACATGTCTCATGCATCTTCGGGCTTCTCTCCATCCCTCAGGACAACCACGACCGGGAGGCGCAGGAGCTGAGGCAGCTGCAGAGGCTGAAGGAGCAGGAGCAGAGGCAGCGCTCCTGGGCAACTGGGGAGCTGGGGGCATTTGGCCGGAGCAGCAGTGAGAATGATGTGGAGCTGCTGACCAAGAAGGGTGCAGAGGGTCTTCTCCCTTTCCTGCACCCCAGGCCCATCAGCCCCGCCAGCCCCTCCTACCGGCCCCCAAACACCCGTCGCTCCCGCCTCTCCCTGGGTCCCTCTGCTGACCAGGAGCTGCTGACCTTCTTGGAGAGCTCCACCCGCAGCCCTGAGGAGCCCAACAAGTTCCATAGCCTGCCCCGGAGCAGCCCCAGGCAGGCCAGGCCCCCAGTAGCCTGCCTGGAACCTGAAGAAGTGAGGCACCGGGACTCCAGCTTTGCACACAAACCTCAGGCCTCGGGGGGCCAGGAGGAGGCCCCCAACCCCCGCTCAGCACGAGGGCACCAGCATCCAACTGCCCAGGCTGAGGACCCTGCCTCTGCCTTTCGCAGAGCTCGGCACCAGGGCATCAGTGTCCTCCGAAAGAGGTACAGTGAGCCCGTGAGCCTGGGCTTAGCACAGTCCCCTCCTCTCTCGCCATTGGCTCTGGGGATTAAGGAGCATGAACTGGTGACAGGGCTGGCCCAGTTCAACCTCCAGGGTTCCCAGGGCATGGAGGAGACCTCCCAGCTGACTTTGAGTGACTTCAGTCCGATGGAGCCAGGGTCTGTGGGGCATGGGGTCCCGCAGTCCCTCAGTGCCAACAGCAGCAGCCTGACACCCCTGGGCAGAGATGCCCTGGGGAGTCTCAGCCCAGCCCTGGAGGACGGCAAGGCTGCCCGCGATGAGCCTGGAAGTGCGGCTTTGGGATCTGTGGGTAGCAGCGACCCTGAGAACAAAGATCCTAGGCCTCTGTTCTGCATCTCGGACACCGACTGCTCACTGACCCTGGACTGCTCAGAGGGAACCGACTCCAGACCCAGAGGCGGGGACCCGGAGGAAGGCGGGGAAGGGGATGGCTCCATGTCCTCTGGGGTTGGAGAAATGGGGGACAGCCAAGTCTCCTCCAACCCTACATCCAGCCCCCCTGGGGAGGCTCCTGCCGCCCTCTCTGTGGATAGTGAGCCCAGCTGCAAGGGTGGCCTGCCCAGGGACAAACCCACCAAAAGGAAGGATGTTGTAGCACCAAAGAGAGGCTCCCTCAAAGAGGCATCTCCCGGGGCCTCCAAGCCCGGGAGTGCCCGGCGGAGCCAGGGGGCAATGGCCAAGCCCGTGCGGACCCTGACCACCTCGGAGAGCGAGAGCATGCGCAAGGTCATGCCCATCCCCAAGTCTAGCAGAGACGCCGGCTGGAGGCGACCAGAGCTGTCATCCCGGGGGCCCTCCCAGAATCCCCCCAGCAGCACAGATACTGTGGGGTCACGCCAGAACTCCGTGCGGAGGGCCTCGGACACGTCGCCCAGGAGGACCTCCACAGGCACCGAGGAGCAGAGGCTGCTGCGGGGGAGCAGCGGCTCCAGCAGCAGCCGTCCGGGGAGGGACGTCCCCCTGCAGCCCAGGGGTTCTTTCAAGAAGCCCAGTGCCAAACCACTCAGGAACCTCCCCAGACAGAAGCCTGAGGAAAATAAGACCTGTCGCGCCCACTCCGAGGGCCCCGAGAGTCCCAACGAGCCCAAGACCCCGCCGGTGCCCAGCATCCCCCATGAACTACCCCGTGTCCCGAGCTTTGCCCGAAACACGGTGGCCTCCTCCTCTCGAAGCATGAGAACAGATCATCCTTCCGCGGCCAAAGCACCTGGCATCACTCGGACAGTGTCACAGCGGCAGCTGAGGGGGAAAGGGGACCCCGAGGATACCACTCCCAAGGACAGCGGCACATTGAGGCGAGCCAGCAGTGCCCGGGTCCCCAAGAAGCGCCCAGAGTCTGCGGAGGGTCCCAGTGCCAACACAGAGGCCCCTCTGCAGTCCAGAGGGGCTGGGGAAAGGGCCTCCCTCCGTCGGAAGGACTCCAGTCGGACCGCGCTGGGAAGAATCCTCAATCCGTTATGGAAGTGATGGGTGCCTGTCCTCTCCTGCCTCCTGGGATTCAGACGGTGAAGACTGACTTCTGGGATGAGGATGGGGAAAGAGGCAGCATGTCTTTGTTACAGATAAAGCGGCCACTGGTGCCACTGCTAGTGACACTGTCGGGATGGCACAGTCCAGGAGGCCTGTGGACTGCAGCCTGCTGTGCTGAACCCTGCTGCAGTCCAGCATCCAGATGGACAAAGGTTCACTACTGTGAGGGCCACACCTCCCCCATGCACCCCACCCTCCCCCAAACCCCGGATCCCGAGAAAGACTTAATAGGAGTGTAAGGTGACATTCTTATGAAACAAGTCAAAAAAGTTTTTTTTCTGGCCAGTTTTTATATATCAAAGACTTTCTTTTAATATAAAATTAGCTAGGTGCAGTGGCTCATGCCTGCAATCCAGAACTTTGGGAGGCCAAAGTGGGCGGATCGTTTGAGCCTCGGAGTTCGAGACCAGCCTAGGCAACATGGAGAAACGCCGTCTCTATCAGAAACACAAAATTAAGCCGAGTGTGGTGGCACATGCCTGTGGCCCCAGCCACTCTGAACGCTGAGATGGGAAGATCGCTTGAACCAAGGACCCCACCACTGCATGCCAGCCTGGGTGACAGAGTGAGACCCTGTCTAAAACAAAACAAAAATGAAATGTTTTAGTTTTGGTTCCTTTTGCAGAGTGAAATGCTTCCCAGGAAAAAGTACATACATACATATATGTATATATATGTATGTTTTTTGTTTTTGTTTTTGCGACAGGGTCTTGCTCTGTCTCCCAGACTGGAGTGCAGTGGCACAATCGTAGCCCACTGCAGCCTTGACCTCCCAGACCCAGGTGATCCTCCCACCTCAGCCTCCCTAGGAGCTGGGACTACAGATACCAGCACACCTGCCTGGCTAATTGTTTGTTTTGTTTTGTTTTGTTTTTAATTTATCTTTTGTAGAGATGTAATCTCACTATGTTGCTCAGGCTAATCTCGAACTCTTGGGCTCAATTGATCCTCCCACCTCAGCCTCCCAAAGTGCTGGGATTACAGGTATGAGCCACCATACTTGGCCAGTATATCCTCAATATGAAGATATTTTTATCTTCCTGTGTTCTCTGGCCTCAGAGTTTCACCTGCCCACACACTGTCCTTTGCTGGCAACTGGACTTCCCCATAAGCCTTGGGTATCCTGTGATGGGCTGTGTCTCCCTGAAGATTGTCTGGCTTGCCTACTTCTCCGTGCATGACTCTGGGTATGAGTCTGTCTAGGAACAGGAGGGAAAGTTGGACTCAGACGGAAATCAGATGCTTCCATGTATTCAGGGCGCACATTGTGAGCAGTGGGGTATGAGCCTCGGGAGCCTCATGGCTGCAGGGCAGGCTTCCCTGCAGATGGGTGGCAGCCCCTGGTAGAATGCTGGATTTCTCTGGAATCTAGAAGTGCCATATTTTAGTGGAAAGGCATCAGGGCTGTTTGACAGTGTGCGTCTTTCCAGTCCCATGTTCCTCCATTCATGTGTCTGTTATAAAACTGAGTGAAGGCTGCTATGACCTGTGTTCACTCTGGTTACAGGGAGGTGCAAACCATTCTGTCTCCCAGCCTTTCTTCTCTTTGTGTGCTCCCAGCACTTCCTTCTTTTCTAACATGGCCTGGAGAGAGTCCCTCTCTCTCCTTGTCTCCGTCTTTTAATAATAGTTTTTAACATTGACCTCCCTTCCTTGGTACAGTGGTTTTTAAATCCTGAGAAGAACCAAATCAAGTTTTTTAAAGCAGACCAAAAGCATGAAATTGCTTTCAGAAGAATGTATATCATCAGGAAAAGTTTGGGGGCAGGGAGGGGGGAATCATGCTTTTTTCGAAAGAGTTCAAAACATGGACTTTTTCTACCCAATGCCCATTTCACGACTCCTCTGAGACTAATTGGGAAATGGGAAAATTATTGGAACTTTTTTTTTAAGAAACTTTTTTATGTTTTTTGTTTTTTTTTTAATTTTAGGTCACTTATTAGTGAAACCTCGTTTTACACCTGACATTGGTAGGTAGATGGATTTAGGCAAATATGATGCGTTTGTGGGGAATCCATATGGTTGATGTTAGAGCCTCCATTCTGCAGACTGTTGCCTTTCATCTAAGTTAATTGGAAATGCTGAGCTTCCATAACTCAGCTGAGTTTTAAAGGCAAATATTATGGCTGAAGTAGTAAAGCACCTGACCACAAAACCTCTTGTAAAAATGGCCTGAGTAGGTATTTCCAGGGCTCCACAAAGATGCTTATGGGAATCCTGAGCTGCTTTTCACCATTTCAAGAAGCCTAAGAAGTTATATATTTAATCAGGTAGACAAAACAGTTCAAAGTATAAGGTCCATGGTGGTGGGAAATGAATGTGATTCTAAGTTTGTGGATTTGTGGATAGCAGAGGGGTCGGGACCACTTGGAGGAACCCTGGGTACCGAGCTCCCAGGCCCTTTCTCTATCATGGATGCTGAGTGACTTTGGCAAGTCACCACCTCTTCCCAAGCCTGTTTCCCATATCACAGATGTGGGGCCATGGCCTTGATGATGGTCTCCACGGGTCCTTCTGACTCTGAGTCCAAGTCAGGTCAATCACCAAGGACCCATCTCTACCCTGGATCAGCTCCTCAGAACAAACCCCCAGCATCTCTAAAGCAAAAGCCTCACCCCAAGGGCTGCTCAGAAGAAAGCACCTTCAGCATGAGTTGTTGCTGAAAGATCTAATAAGCTGTGTTTCCTGGCAAGTGGTGCTTTACTTAGCCCTGTGGACAACTTCTGTATGCATCTGTGTGAGCAGATGATCATTCTATTACCTTTTATTGGTAGTAAGCTTGGAAAAATAATTTAAGAAAACAAATGGAGAAATGTAAATAAGTTTCAATGTAAATTTGTTTAAGATAAACTGAATGTATTTAATGGTCCATTTATATGTTCTTTTATGTAACATGTAGTTTAATAAAGTTCCTGTTTATGAGAGTCATGTTTCATCTCAGCTTCTTCCATGGATGTGTCTGTGTGATCTTGCTGGGAGAGTATTCAATTTCCTGCCCAGAGAGAAGCAGAGATCCAGGAGGCAGGGAGGGTTGGGATGCAGCTGACTTGCCCTCCAAAGGCTCGAGAGCCTAAATGAGGCTGTTGGCTGTGTGTCTTCTTGCTAGCACAGAACCTGCTCATAATTGAGGGCTTAGGGAGTGGGCCTTGCCCCAGGCCGCGGGGATGCAACCTCGCCTCTGACAGCAGGCTGGAGTGCGCAGCTCACGTTATTCCATGCTGAGCTAAGTTTTATGTCATCTCCGTGGGCCCGGCAAGTCTAGATGGTGTCCTGGGTGTCCTCCTGCATTTTGGTTCAGGACACCATTAGGAAATCACAGCTCACCTCATGGCTGACTCAGGAATGAGCAGAGAGGAGGGAGAGATGGTTTTATATGACCAGCATTGTGCATATGTGAAAAGGAGTGGGGATTATGTCATGTTTCAGTCCTTGCTACTTTCCTGCCTTATCTGAAGTGGGCTAAAGGGACATCCCTGGGTCAGAATCAGCAGATGACAGTAAATGATGTTCTTGTTGGGAGTTGCCGCTTGCTCCCTGAACATTTAGAAGCTGGTCTTGTCTGTGTTGTAAGCAGTTTGGGACACCAGACTCCTCCGAAAACCTTCGATCCTGCTGTTGAAGGGATTACTGACATGTACCGCCCCCACCCCCCCACCAAGAAAGCTTTTTATTTTTCTAATGGGTCTCAAGTAATCTTCCGTTTCTCCTTCCCTTTTATTTTATGGCTTTCATAAAGAACCTGTGGTTTCATCCTCCTAAAGAAATTCATTAAATTCAAGGGAACACCACCTCCTAATTGTTCATTCAAGACTGCATATTTGTGTGTTAGGGTGAGGGACCCCAGAAGACTGGTAGAACTATTAATTCACCTTCGGGGGTGTGTACATTTGTGAATTTCTGCCTCTAAGGGTGCAGTATCCTTCCCCTACCTCCCCACATATGGCAATGATGACATTTTGCAACTTTACGGAATTTTCCATTGAAACTTAAACTTAATTCATCATTATATTTTTGCTGCATGCTCCAACACTGTCAGAAAAAATAGAGAATTTTTTTGGTGCTTGTCCCCAAACACATATAAGCATCAAATATATAAACCAAATTTGAATAAAGGACGTTGCATCTGATCACTCATTAAGTGCTGCTTAAAATCATTTGGGCTGTGAGCACAAACAAACTGGGGCACCGGGGTCTCTGCAAAACCACCCTACTCAGCCTCTGTGGGGAAAGCATGCATAGCTCAGGCCGAATTTGTGGCAGGGTTGAAAACATAACCCAGAGCACCCGCTCCTCGGGGCTTTTCATCCACTAATATCTCCTGGTTTGGATGTCCCACAGTTCACTGGATCTCCTAAGTGAAGACAAGAGTAATGTTGTAGCTGAAGAAAACGGCTTTTCTGTCTGCTGGGCCAGAGCTCTGCAGTGGGGCTTTTGGCTTCCTGATTGATAGGACAGTTGGACTGGCTGCAAGCAGCATTCGTAGTTGGTCATTCACAGACCCTTTACCAAGGGCCCACCAGGAGCCTGACATCCCTGACTACCAGCCATGGAGGGAGGCACCTGGGCGTTTCAGGGAGGATGCCTATTCCAGGTCCTCACTGATGGAGTCGTGCCAGGCTCCCGGAGTCAGGTCCTGGGCTTTTCCCTGCGCCTCAGAAACACACTAAAGGGCTGAGTCGTGCAGGCAGTCCCCAGCTCACAAGCAGAGGATGTTCCCCAAGTTTGCTTGCAATGAGATTTGAGGATTTCAGAATGCACTTTCCCAGAGCAACCAAGTCATGCATTATGGGTATGTTTTCAGGATAGCACATTAGAAAGATATTTAACCTGTCCCCTGTGATCTGAATGTTGTTCCCCCTCAAATTCCGGTGTTGAAACCCTAACCCCAAGGAGGTAGGATTAGGAGGTGGGGCTTTTGGGGAGTGATTAGGTCATGAGCCTGGAGCCCTCACGAATGGGATTAATGCCCTGATAAAGAAGGCCCAAGGACGTGCAAGCATCCTTTCCACCATGTGAGGACACAGCAAGAAGTGACCATCCATGAACGGGTTCTCACTAAACATTGGGTTTGTCAGTGCTCTGATCTTAAACTTCCCAGACTCCAGAACTGTGAAAAATACATTTCTGTTGTTTGTAAGACCTTAGGTCTATGGTATTCTGTTATAGCAGCCCAGGCAGCCTGAGACACCAGGTGTGGGTAGATTGTGGCACTGGAATTTCTACAGAAGAAAAGCTCACTTACAGCAGTGTTCCTGAGGGAAAAGGCCAGGAGCACCAGGAATGTTTCTCTTCTACCTCCTGCCGTCAAGTGGAGGTGAAGGCACTGCAGCTTCAGGGCGCTGGTGGCCGGAGGAGCGATGTCCACCCTCCACTGCTGGAGAAGGAAAGACCCCTCTGCTCCTGAGGCAGGACTGAATGCAGAAGCAGACACAGGGGTTCCATCTCCCAGGTCAGCTCCAGGAAACATGGGTCATTTCTCTAACTGTAATTGCCTTTTGGCTGTTCTTCCTAATAGAGAGCACACTGGGCCAACAGAAGGGTGCACACCCTCAGCTTTCATTTTCTGGGAGGGAGGCTGGATTCAGCCCTAGCCTGCTAGACAACTAATGAGAAGATGGCAGAGGCTGTGTGGATTACATACAGCTATGTGTGGCCAGGGCCAGGGCCATGGACCCATGAGCCAAGGCCAGCTGGTAGCTGGGGAAGTGAGCCACCTTGGTGAGAGCTGGGATGATCACTGCAGGTGGTGAGCTTCCCTCAGTGCCCCTGACTCGACAGTGTTGGAGGATCCAGCGGCACCCACAGCATGGAGTGCTCCTGTGCACAGCCCAATTACTTGAGGGTGGTGATTCCTAGTCCCATCCCAGACTTACAAGCCAGAATCTTTCTGATAGGCCCCCAGATTTGCACTTAAGAAATTTTCCAATGATTCATTTTCCCTCCTGCTGTTGAGACCCACTGGGCTGGAGAGAGGCAAGAAGGCAGACTGGTAAGAATGCCGGGATTCCCATGCAGGCTCATGAGCTGTTCTCCATGCTGGGCCCTCTTAGAGCCACTGTCCAGGCAATGTAGTTGTGTTTTGCTCTGATCAAGCAAGACAGAGGCATTTACTCGGAGCTCAGCATCCAATTAAGAGGAGAGCTGCTGCCTCAAAGGAGCCTGAGGATCTTAAAACGTAAGGACTTCCAGTCATACTCACGGCCACTGAGAGTCTGGAGCTCTCAGTCACACAACCGTAGAGCTTCCATAACAATGGCTCCTGGCGGAGCATTGGAAGTGACACTTCGCTAGCATCTTGCCATAGCTGCCATAGTGTATGTGAAGCATTTTACTAATAAGTGCTGAACAAGGCCACACCCATGTCTGAGTACCCACAGTAAAAATTTGTCAACAAAACTATTCTTTGGAACCCTGTTCCCTGGACCTCTTGGGTCTTGGAGCTTTCCACAGCCTTCACGAGGATCACTTCAACTTGGGCCTTGGGAGCCCCATCTAGCAGCTGCGGTTCCTTCCCTCTTGCTCTGTGCTGGGGCCAGGCAGGCCGGCATCTGCACTGACCTCACTGGTCAGGAAGGGGGTGGGGTGCAGCTCTCCAGGGTGCTGACTCAGAATGCAGGCAGAAGAAGGGACGCGGGAAGACAGCCTCCCACCCTGTTTTAGGGTGTGGAAACCTTCCCTGGAAGGAGGACCGAGCCTGGTTCTTTCCAAAGTGGCCAGCATAGAATAATTGACCATTTCCCGTCTCCCATGCTGTCAATGGCTGCTCATCAGTCTGAGAAGTTTGTTGGAAGAATCTGGACAGTCTTGCTACATTCAGGATGATCTTGCCAGTCTAGGCAAGTGCTGAAGAAGGGTTTGAGCTATATTTGAATGAAAACAATGGTTCAGCCAGGCTCAGTGGCACATGCCTGTAATCACAGCTACTTGGAGCCCAGGAGTTTAAGACCAGCCTGGGAAACCTAGTGAGACCCCATGTAAAACAAAAGAAAAAAAAGAAAATGATGATTCAGCTTTGGAAGCTGCCTCAGCAGAAAGAACAGTGCCTCCATTCAGCTATGGCTGAGTGGAGCCGTCAACTTCCCTATTGGCTGTATTTCCTTCTTTCCCAAGGCACAAGAGGTTCCCACCAGCTGATTCATCCCTAGGGAGGAGAGGGAAGAGGTGGGCTCCCCTGCAGGGCAGGCTTCTTCACCACTGCTGAGAGACTGAGGCAGCAGAACAGCTTTCCCACCCCTACAGGGCCTCCTACTCCCAAGTTCAAGATCGACTCCAATACAATAGAACTGCGAATCACTAGATAAGCAGAGGGGTAAAGTGCCTAATTGTTCTCAGCTCTTTCTCAAGCCCATGCTTTTCTCAACCAGTTCACAATGAGTTGAACTCTGGCTGGGGCTTGTCTTCCAAGAAACTCGTGGCTTTGCACACAGTACTCACCACATTCCCACTGTCCTAGTGATCAAGCAGGAGGTGAAACATCATTCCCATTTGTCAAATATCATTCCCACTTGTCAAACATCATTTCCACTTGTCAGTGGAGGAATTCCTTCCAGGACTTGTGAAGGGGCAGCTTGTGAACCAGTCGTTCCATGTGGCTACCATTGGCAATGTTCCTGGAACGATAGCACCAGAATGAGGTCCACCTGGTCACTGGACATTGTCCTCAGCCCTGGAACCTCCCTTTCAGGAGGAACCTTTCAGGAGGAACAGCATTTGTATATTCCTCTTGGATTCACCCTCATGGCAGAGCTCTGGAGTATAACAGATTCGCAGTGGGAGTTAGGAAAAGTGTGTGACTCTGGGAAGCACTGAGTCTTGCAGAGATTCTGGAAATGGGGTGCTCAGGTCTGTGTTGTCTAATGGCTCCTCAGAATCCCAGTCGTCCTCCACCCCAGCTTGAATACTTATTTTTTTTTTCATTTTTAAACATTTTATTGAGGAGAAATTTGAAGATACACAAAAGTAAAGAAGCATCATTTCACCAAAGAGGATATATGGACAGCAAATAAGCACATGAAAAGACACTCCTGATTATCATTAGCCATTAGGAAAATGCAGATTCAAATCACAATCAATAGCACCATACACCAATCAGAATGGCTAAAACAAAAAAACAATGAGAGGCCGGTCAAGGTGGCTCACACCTGTAATCCCAATGCTTTGGGACCCCAAGGTGAGCGGATCACTTGAGTCCAGGGATTTGAGACCAGTTTGGCCAATATGGTGAAACCCATCTCTACCCAAAAATACAACAAATAGCCGAGCATGGTGGTGCACAACTGTAGTCCCAGCCAATCAGGAGGCTGCGGTGGGAGGGGCACTTGAACCTGGGAAGTGGAGGTTGCCGTGAGCCCAGATCACACGACTGCACTCCAGCCTGGGCAACGGAGCGAGACTGCATCTCAAAAAGAAAACAAATGAAACCAAAACAAAAAAGCAGGGACAACATCAAATGCTGGAGAAGGTGCAGAAAAACAGGATCACTCATACATTGACTGGTGGGAATTTAAAATGGTAGAGCCCCTCTGAACAGCAGTTTGACAATTTCTTACATGCAACCATAAAACCCAGCAATTATTTGACTTGGCATATGCCAGAGAAAGGAAGACCTAAGTTCATGCAAAAGCATGTACACTTTTACAGCAAATCAGCAAATTTATCCATAATAGCTAATAACAAGAAACAATCCAGAAGTCCTATAACAGGTGAATGGGTAAATAAACTGTGGTATATGCATATAATGGAATACTACTCAGTAATAGCAAGAAATGAACTATGGATACATGAAAACACCTGGGTTGATTTCCACAGAATTACGCTGAGTGAAGAAAAGCCAGTCGCAAGAGGTTACATACTGTGTAATTCCATTTGTACGCCATTCTTAGAATGACAAATTTACAGAAATGGAGAACAAAGTAGTGGCTATAAAAGGGTGACACGGAGGATCCTTCTATTGACGGAAATGTTCTGTAGCTTGACTGCATCAATGCCAGTATCCCGACTGTAAGATTGTACTCTGGTTTTGCAATAAGTTGCCACTGGGGGAAACTAGGTGAAGGGTCCACAAAATCTCTCTGTAGTATTTCTCGCAACTTCATATATGTAAGTCTACAATAGTCTTTCTTTCTTCTTTCTTTCTTTCTTTCTTTCTTTCTTTCTTTCTTTCTTTCTTTCTTTCTTTCTTTCTTTCTTTTTCTTTCTTTCTTTCTTTCTTTCTTTTCTTTCTTTCTTTCTTTTCTTTCTTTCTTTCCTTTCTTTCTTCTTTCTTTCTTCTTTTTCTTTCTTTCTCTCTTTCTTTCTTTCCTTCTTTTCTTTTCTTTCTCTTTTTTTTTTTGGATGGAGTTTTGCTCTTGTTGCCCAGGCTGGAGTGCAATGGCACGATTTTGGCTCACTGCAACCTCTGCCTCCCGGGTTCAAGCGATTCTCCTGCCTCAGCCTCTGGAGTAGCTGGAATTACAGGCATGTGCCACCATGCCTGGCTAATTTTGTATTTTAATAGAGATGGGGTTTCTCCATGTTGGTCAGGCTGGTCTGGAAATCCCGACCTCAGATGATCAGCCCGCCTCAGCCCCAAAGTGCTAGGATTACAGGCATGAGCCACCGCACCCGGCCAGGTCTACTATTTTCTAAGAATACAAACCTTAATTCAAAAAAAATCTTAGAGCATATAAAAATAAAGCAACATTACATTCCCATGCCTGATACAAATGAAGGCCGAGCGCGATGGCTCATGCCTGTAATCCCAGCACTTTGGGAGGCCGAGGCGGGCAGATCAGTTGAGGTCAGGAGTTTGAGACCAGCCTGACTAACAGAGCGAAACTCCGTCTCTACTAAAAAAAAAAAACAAAAAAAATTAGCTGGCTGTGGTTGTGCGCTCCTGTAGTCCCAGACACTCGGGAGGCTGAAGCAGGAGAACCACTTGAGCTTGGGAGACAGAGCTTGCAGTGAGCCGAGATTGCACCACTGCACTCCAGCCTGGGCAACAGAGCGAGACTGCATCTAAAAAAAAAAAAAGAAAAAGTATATTATACACATGAAAACCTTTTCTGCTCTAAATATTACCATATTGTATTACAATAGCAACAACCAAAAATGGAAGCAAAGTAACTAATTAGTTTCATAAATCAGTAGACGCAAAAACCAAATAAAATATTCTGAAAAGAATCTGGACAACAATAACGAAAGCAACAAAACACAGAACTTTTCTACCTATCACAGGCTCTTATGAGAATTACAGTTAAATTTTTAAAAATCAGAAAATAAAAATAATGTTAAAACGGCATTAACAAAAGACAGCCCATTGGTAGCAAGGCCCCAGGGGAGCCACGCGTTCACAAATTAGACTGATGGTGCGGTTTTTTTTTTTAATTTTTTTTTTT
>NW_016805059.1:5306474-5353479 GCF_001698545.2 Rhinopithecus bieti | reverse complement strand
GCGGTGGCAGGCGCCTGTAGTCCCAGCTACTCAGGAGGCTGAGGCAGGAGAATGGCGCGAACCCGGGAGGCGGAGCTTGCAGTGAGCCGAGATCGCGCCACTGCACTCCAGCCTGGGCGACAGACCGAGACTCTGTCTCAAAAAAAAAAAAAAAAAAAAGAAGTCAGGAGGGCAGGTGGTGACCTGAAGAAGACACGGGGCAGGGAAAGAGGGATGTCGGGGGAGGGGTTCTGTGGTCTGGAATGTTCTGTGTCATGATCTGGGTGCTGATTACTTGGGCAGGTGCAATTCGTGAAACCTCATCCTTACAATATGTACAATTTTTTCTATGTATATATACAGTGTTTTAATAAAACACACACATACACAACAGGACCATGCAGGATTTGGGGGCATTCGTGATGGAAACCCATTTCGAAGGCTGCTTCTTTGAGAGGCACTCTGACACTTACTGTTCAGACCCTCGCTTCAGGAAAACTCCTGTCATAAACCCTTGACCAACTGCCCACATTAATACCCTGCTCAGTTTCCTTGCCAGCAGCTTCATGGGTCCATGGGTTCCAGCAAAACTGTTGACATCAGCACATCAACACATCATATCCATACTCCGCAGAGGCTTCTGGATGTGTTGTGCTCAGAGCGAATGCTGAACAGGCTGTGGGAAAGATGGGGCCTCTAAAGGCCCTCAGCCCCACAATGATGTCATTTCCTCCAGCCAGAGTGCACTCCCATTAGAGCCCTGTCCAGGTTCTGTGCTTACCTGCCCAGGTGAGTCAATGAGCTCATCTGAGGTTTGAGGCGGTTGTCCTGGAAAGAGAAAAAACACTAAACAACAAACATAAAGTAGTACCTGAGCCTCCCACCCCCTAGGAGGCCTTCACCTTGAACTTCACATAGGAAAAGGCCAGCTAATGCCAGTGCGTGACTTCAGACTGGGCACTCGTGTGCTAAGATAAACACAGCCAAGCCCTTTAAACAAACATTGTGGAAATGTTAGGCCAAGCGGTCAGAAAATGGAACCAGGCAGAGGATGGGACACAGAGAGTGCCAGCTGGGGGCTAGAACATTCTCCTCCTGCCACCAAGGAGCTGTGTGACTGGGGTAACTCACCTGCCCTCTCTGGGCCTTGAGTTTCTTAACCCAAAAGTGAGAAATTGGGTAGGAGTAATTTCTAAGTTCCCTGAAAAGAATGGAGTGAAATCACCATGCTCATGCAGTCAGGGTTTGTACAGGTTGGTGGGCTGGGTTCGCATTGTCTTCTTCTGTGCTGGACTGCAGGAGCAGAAGAGGAAGCTGACCACATGCCTCCATTCTTGGTCACAGTTGTCATCAGTCTGTGCAAAGCCCTTCCATGCCAGGTATTATTCTATTCTCCCCCTTTATCCCTAGTCTCCTCTCCTCAGCAGGCATCCACCACAATGTATTTGATATCTGTTCTTAGATATGTGTGTGTTTATATACGTGAAGGGTGTGTGTGTGTGTGTGTGTGTGTGTTGTGTGTGTGTATATCCTTGTAAAATACATAGCACAGTTTGGGGTATGTTTTAAATTTATATAAATGGTAGCATGTTGGAAATCTCATTCCGTTTCTTCACTCTGCACTCTGTTTTCATGATGCCTCCATGTTGCTGTGTGTACATCTAGCTTGTTAATTCCTACTGATGCATAGAATTCTTTTTTGCTCTTTTCGAGACAGAGTCTCGCTGTGTTGCTCAGGCTGGAGTGTAGTGGCGAGATCTTGGCTCACTGCAACCTCTGCCTCCTGGGTTCAAGAGATTCTTGTGCCTCAACCTCCCAAGTAGCTGAGATTACAGGTGTGTGCCATCATGCCTGGATAATTTTTATATTTTTAGTATAGATGGGGGGGGGTTCACCTTGTTAGCCAGGCTGGTTTTGAACTGCCATCTTCGGCCTCCCAAAGTGCTGGGATTATAGGCGTGAGCCACCGCACTTTGGTATGGGATCACCACATTGTTTTTATCCATTTCTCTCATGCTGGACACCTATGTTACTTATATACCATGTTACCACACATAGCGCCACTGTGAACATTTCCACTTCATCCGCTTAAGGACCTCAAAGAGAGTTTCTTGGGAGCTGTTGCCTCAAAAGGCAGAGTTATCTGCAGCGTCCTGACTAGATTGCTCTAGGGGTGGGGGCAGAGAAGATGGTGGCACAGTGCTGGGGAAGGAGAGGCTGGAGAGGGACCTGCTGAACAGGAGCCATCGTCTGGCTGAGTTGTTTGGTGCTGGTTCCAGATTCTCTCCTCTGGGGAAGGTGCAGTTTTTTTCACTGGGTCCTATTTTAAGAGCTGTGCAGCCCCTTACTTTATAGCCCACATCATGGTTTGAGTTAAATGTGAACTGATTTACTATTTGACTATCTGTCTCTCCTCCTGGACTATGAATTCTCTGAGGGCCACGTATAGTGGCTTTCTCACCCACAGTTGTATTACGCCCTGTGCCTGAGACCGAGCTAACACAGTAGATGCCCAGCAAACAGCCAGTGGCTTTACAAATCAGTGAGTGAGCTTGAGCTGTGACCAATACGAATGAAGCCTCCAGGGACTAGGAAGGGAAGAGCACTGTCCAGGCCACAAAGCTTAAGGAACCCTCACTGTCCGGTGCCCATCTGCATAGGCAAGACCCGAGAATGAGGGTCTTCCTTGTCTCATCCCAGACACAGCTCTGAGCCTCAGACACAATTTTCAACTACTCTTTCTTTCTCTTTCTCTCTTTCTTCCTTCCTTCCTTCCTTCCTTCCTTCCTTCCTTCCTTCCTTCCTTCCTTCCTTCCTTCCTTCCTTCCTTTTTCAGACAGAATCTCAGTATCACCCAGGCTGGAGTGCAATGGCGCGATCTTGGCTCACTGCAACCCCCTCCTGCTGGGTTCAAGGGATTCTCCTGCCTTAGCCTCCCAAGTAGCCAGGATTACAGGTGCCTGCCACCATGCCCAGCTAATTTTTGTATTTTCAGTAGAGATGGGGTTTCATCATGTTGGCCAGGCTGGTCTCAAATTCCTGACCTCAGGTGATCCGCCAGCCTCGGCCTCCCAAAGTGCTGGGATTACAGGCATGAGCCACTACACCAGACTTAGGAAAGCTTTTGACCATAAGTTTAGCATCTAACCTGGTGCCTTCCTCTTCCCTCTCTCTTCTTCCCTCTCTCTTTCATTGAGCGTCAATTACGCGATGACCCTGTGCTAGCATGTGGGCTTCCAAAACTCTCAAGAATTCACTGTCCAGTAGGGGGGTGGGGGTTGTGAAAATAAGTCATTATGATGCATAAAGAAGAGTTTTTTTTAATGACAATGTCGTCGCCTGGGACACTGGAGGCAGAGAAGAGGCACTGGCTAACTCGGGCAGCATTGAGGAGGGGACTCTTGGGGCTGAATTCTGTCAAGAGGGTGGTGGTGAGGAACCATCCGAGCTGGGGCTACCATGCATAGGTCTGAGTGAGGACGGCACAGTGCCTTCAGGTGGCGCGAGGGTCCTGAGTTTCTGGAGCGGGAGGCTGAGGCCAGGAGGCTGGGTAGTGATGGGCTGGGGTGCAGGGAGGTGAGGCTGCAGGGGGAAGGGTGGGAGGCAGAGCCATATCCTGGGGGCAATAATTCATCAAAGACTTTACAGAGTAGGCAAGAACAAATTAGCACTTGAGAAGATTCTCTGGAGGTATCTGGTGAGGAAAGACTGAGGGCAGGTAGGGATTGTGAGGCTATGACCTTGGTAGAGGTGACAGGAGCTGAGGCTCTTTCCCCGGCAGCTGTGGTGAAGGGAGATGGGCAGGAGGAGCAGAGGGAGGAGGCGTGGCCCTGGGCACCTGGAGCCATCTGAGTGGAGATGGGGTGGGCAGTCTTGGAAGTGCAGGGTCACCTCTTCACACACATTCATGGAAAGCTGTAGAAATGTGTAGACCTGGGTGTCCAGAGAACTGAGGATCTGCGGTCCCAGGGGATAGGGTGTCACTGGGGCAAAGAGCAAGAGAGCCCTTCTGAGCCAGAGAAGTGCCTCCCCTGTGGAATAGGGGTCCCCAGTCTCATAAAACAAGCAACCATCAGCAAAGTTGTTTTCTAGGAAGAAGAAAAGGCCACTGGGCCGACGGTCAGCCTTGCTTGGAAGACGGAAGACAAGTCCAGCCCACTCAGACCCTGGGAAAGGTTATCCAGGTTGACTGACTGTCCCCATCCTCAGGACAGTGGGGATGTGGCCCAGCCAGGGGGCAGGCACAGCTGTCTGGCGGAGCACTTTCACAGGACGCCCACACACTGGGAGGATGGCTTCGCTTTGGGAGGATGGCTTCACTTTGCTCTTGTGCTCACTGGCCATGAAGGGGGAGCCTTTTCTTTCCCCTCTCCTGAAATGGAAACCTAAATGCAGCCTCTGAAATTAGTAGGGCCATCTTGACTACACCGTACTGAGGAAGTTGCATTACCTGAAGGAGAAATAATTATCTTTCTGCTTACTTCAACGCTGGCTTTGCTGAAGAGAAATTTTCTTCTCCTCTCCACCCATTCACCAAACTGGACTTTCAGGCTCTGCTGCTCTCTGGGAAAGTGTTTGGGGGTTACCAGTGCCTCAGGTCTCTCTTCTCCTCCTCCCACGGGCCCCCCACCCCCAACAGCTCGGTTTGTTTGTTTCCTCTGAATCCCTCTTTTGTCCCCTTTCCTCAGATCCACGGCCAGGTGGCCAAGTTGAACACTGGTGCAGCCTCTGCTGTCCTCCTTCCCCTAGGCAGTGCCCTGCCAGGCTCTCTCCGAGGGCCTTGGAATCTGTCCTCAACACAGCCCTGTCTGAGCAGGAAAGCCCCAGGCTACAGCCAGCTTCTTGGCAGAAGTGAGCTCCCTATGCTTAGAAATGGGGCCCAAAATTGGCCTCTAAGGCCGTTTCAACGCTGGCCACACTCGCTTCCCTCCTGGGCCCCTCCCGCAGCTCTGTGCCCTTCTTGAAGGAGGGCCACGTTCTCTACCCTCCTGTGGGAACAGGAGTTGGGGGAATTTTTCAGCCTAGCTTGGTTAGAGTAACATGTAGCTGTGGACCTCTGGTTCGGGACGTGTCAAAACCACCAGGAAGTTTACGTTTTTTAAATAAAAATAGAACAAATTCAGTTGGTGTTTCCAGAAAGAAGTTCACCCTGTGGCTCTCCGGTGACCTCCCTTCCTTCCTGGCCTCCTTCAGCCCTTCCTTCTGTCCTCCCTCACTTCCTACCCTACCTGGGCTGCAGGAAGACCCCTAGGAGGCTCCGTGGGGTACAAATCCTAGTGACAGCTGCCCAGGAGGATTCCGATACAGCACAAAGCTTGGGAAGCTCCACCTTATCACACGTTGTTAGTGCACTTCCTGCTGTGCGGGGAGGCTGTGTCATTTAGATGAGAAATCTGGTCCTGAGTCTCTGGAGAGAAAAGGCCTGGGAAAGTGGGTAGGAAAAAAGAAGGCTGTTGTCTGGGGCTGGTGGGGCAATTTGTGTCCATGGAACCCAGTGAACTATTTGTCCTTTCGGTCAATAAAAGATTTGACCTCATTCCTCCAGGGTCTAAATGTTTGAAGCCTAGACTTTCTTCTGCGTCTTTGAATTAGAGCATTTTGCTATGATTTAAGCCAGAGTTTTGAATTCCTGGGTCTACCTACAGCCCAGGTAAAACAGGAAGACAGAGAGAAAGTAGAGGGAGTGAGAGAGGATGTGGGGACAGCAGCTATTTTGGATTCTCAGAGATCATTTATTTTGTGAGATGGGGTCTTGCTCTGTTGCCCAGGCTGGAGTGCAGCGGCTTGGTCATGGCTCACTGTAGCCTCAACTTCCCTGGGCTCAGGTGATTCTCCCACCTCAGCCTCCCCAGTAACTGGGACTACTGGTGCACACCACCACGCCCGGCTAATTTTCTTATTTTTTTGTAGAGATAAGGTGTTGTCATGTTGCCCAGGCTGGTCCTGAACTCCTTAGCTCACGCAATTCACCTGCCTCAACCTCCCACAGTGGTGGGTTTACAGGTGTGAGCCACTGTGCCCCGTAAAAATTTATTTTAAATAATTATTTATAGTGGTTTTTATTTCAAACATTTATGCTATAAAAATGTGCAGTGTACAAAGTAAGAGCCACCCTCCCTGAATATAACAGCCCCAAACCAAGTCCTTCCCTCAGGGCACCCACTCTTAAGGGGTGCATCGCCGAGACCCTTTTCTCTGCACTGATGCTCAGATTCCCTGTGTGTGCCATTTTGCAGCGGGGTCACGCTCCACGTGTTGTTCTGCCACTGCCTCTGGTTTCTCGACACTGCCTCGTGGACACTCAGGGAGAGCTTGCAGCTGGTGACGAACTCTCCAGGAGGTGAGTAATCCAGCAGCTCTTTCTGCCTCGAGGTGGGTGAGGTAACCTCTCTGGGTGCCAAAGGCAGGAGCAAAGAGAGTGATTCACAGAGCTGTTCTCCTTATTTGTCCAATTGTGACCAGCCTGTTCACTGAAGTAAGAGCCCAGGAAGGATGAGCCGTTTTATTTACCTGAGTGAGTCTCTGGTTTACTGTTTCTTCTTAAAAACTGAGTTCACAGGGCTCCTAAAGCAGACTGGAGTCGCAGAAAAGGCACCGGACAGAGTCAGTCCACAAGTATCTGCTGAGGTCCTACTACGTGTCAGACACTGTTCAGGCATAGGGTTGTGCCGAAGATGAGAGCAACAACATCCCAAAGCTCTGTCATGTTGGTGGATGTGTCATGCTGGTGGGGGACAGACAGAGAAGAGTCGGGTAAACATATAAGTACCTTTAGACACTGGTCACTGCTTACAGAAAATACAGTCAGGTGAGCTGATGGTCCCTTGAAGGGGAGACAGAATCAGCAGACTTGGGGTCCAGCTCCCGTCCAGCAAGAACTGTGTGACAAGGAACATGACACTCCCCTCTCCTGGACTTCACTTTCCTCCACTGTACAAAGAGGGTGCTGGACCCAGTCACCTGGTGCCACCTTCTAGCCATAGAAAGAGCACACAGGAGGTTCAGATACAATCAATGTTCTGTGACTCCTTCCCAGAGTTCCTGTTCTATGGTTGCAGCCTCTAGGGAGGGAGATACTGATTAAAACATCTTCAACAAATGGCAAAAGTTCTAGGGAACACCGAACAGCAGGAAGAGGAACCCAGCCTTGAAACCAATATATTTTATGCAAGTTCAAAGCAACTTTGTGCTCTCTAGGCCTTTGCTGGAAGCCCAAGTGAGAGGAAGGTCAAATGAGTCTCCAACTTTGGGAAGCTAGGCTCCCACGGCCAGAAACTGCAGGGCAAGGCAGAGGCCAGAGACCTGGGGAGGAAGGTGGAGGGAGGCAGCGCTGGAGGAGAGGATGGCAGGAGCTTCCTAGGCCCTCGGGAACCAGGGTCTGCCACAGCGCCGGTTGGCTGGAGAGGCTCCCCTTCCACATGTCGCCTCCCAGCTCCACCACATTAATCCCCCATGGCATGGCCCCACCACAAACAGGGCCAGCAGATCTGGTTTGCTGAACACTCCCAGGACAAGCCCGAAAGGGGACCTGAGTTCAGGCACCACCAAGAAAATCCTGCTTTGCAAAGAAGACCAGTTTAGCCCTGGAGAACCAGAGGTGGGAGGAAGGAGTGGAGAGGATCTCCACCTTCCCCTCCCTCAAAGGACAGTGACTCATACAATTTCTTTCTTTTTTTAAATTCACAGGTTCACATGCCATTTAGAAAGTGGGTTCAGTGCCTGGGGACTAATCAATGATGAGATTTTCCCACCTCAGCCTGACAGGAATGACACACAGCTGAGAAGATGGCAGTGGTGCTTTTCCTTTAGGGGAAGAAAGGAGGGCCCCCGGAAGCCTTCTCTCCTATCTGATTCATGCTCATTCATAATGCAGCAGGCTTGGGAGCTGCAAATAACATGCTAGTGCAAGAAGGCAAGCCAGTCAGGCAGTCTCATATATCACTGCTCCATCTGTCACACTGACACAAGGATTCACGCTATGGAGGCCGGTGGCTCTTCACAGGGAGTTGAGATGGCAAGAAGCAGAGGCATCTTGGAGGAGATGCACATTTTAGGGTTTGATGAAAGTTGAGTGAAATAATGCTCAGTACAATAGTCAGACACAGTAAGACTGAGTGCCGACCATGTGACAGGCACTGTGACCAGCCCAAAGCATCAAATATCAGATCAAATAAGAGGCTGGCATGGGTGGACCTCAAGGACACATTTACCTGGGAAGGCCCCTGGCAGGTGCTCAGTGCTGAGTACAATGAACAGTAAATGCGAGTTGAACGTCTGACGTTCCGAGACCTAGGATGACCCAGGAGTCCAGTGGGAAAGTCCAAAGGGCAGCCACAAGCCAGCAAGGGACCGCCTCCTTTTTCTCCTCTGCATAGCCTAAAGAAACACTCCCTTGGAATAATAGAAAGGACTAAAGATTTCCCCATTTTACAACCAAAAGACATTAAGCAATATGAAAGAAATACTTCCCTGGACTTAAAGTAAAGACTAGAGATGTCCTCATTTTGTACCTAAAAGAGATTGAGATTCTTGGGAAATTTTGGCCTGAGATCCTGAACCATCTGGCCATGCCCTAAGCCTTTGCTGGCAGCAAGTATGTTTCAAGCTTCTCTAAAAACGTGTCAGTCAAGCATTGATACATTTACAGGGAGAGTGAGAAACAGTATTATTGAGTTTGGGAGACTAAGGCCTTAACTCTGACTTTTAAAGGCTCACTAGGATTTCTTATGGGCCTTGAGGCTTGGATTATTTTCAAAGGCGACCACTTTAAGCTGCACCCAGAGAGCAGCTCAAGTTGCACCGCATCGAGTTTCTGAGAAGGTTACTAACAGCCGTCCTCGAAATATACCACCTTCCCTGCCTCTTCCCTCCTTAGGAGGAGCCGTATAAAACGAGGAGCCGTGGCCCTAGGGGAGCTGGAGACTGTTCCTGAGAGATTATGGATCTGGAGGGTTGCATGCATTTGCAGAAGCTCAAGGCCATCTCTTTCCCATCCTTCTGTTTTGAAGAGCCAGGCCCTTCCACGTGGTCCTCAGCAGGGTAATGGGGGTGGGTGATGCGTCAGAACATCCTGGATAGATTTTTAAAAATAGATTTGGCACCTCCACCACCTCTTCTAGTTCTCTGGGGATGGGGATACGGGGAGATGGAGGAGAGCGTGGCATTTGGAGAAGTGTCCCTGGGAGGCCTCATTGACTGGCCTGTCTGATGACTTGCCACCACCCCTGACCCCACAAACTTTTTGTTAGTTCTTATGTTTCAGAGAATGGGCTCTGGAGTTTGCAAGATGTGGATTTGAATCCCAGATCCACCACTTGCTTTTTGCTCATTTTCTCACCTTCCCGGGAGGGTCGGGACGATCATGAGATAATGTAATATGTCCACTAGGTAAAGCCCCCAGTACAAGCCGTCCCCTTCTTTCCCTCAGGCACGTGGGCCATGACAACAGAGAGAACTGTCTGCGGGAAAGGCAGCTGTGGTGAGTTGGCTAAGATAGCCGCCCCCAGGAGATCTCGCTCTGCCACGGCCAGGGAGCACTGGGGCAGTCCCAGAAGGCAAAACCCATGAGAGGGGCTAGGACTCCATGACTGCCTAGGGGATCCCTCAGGAAAAAACAAAGCTGGAGTGGCCCTGAGGAAGCTCTGGAGTGACCTAGGACCCAGTGGTTTTGGGGACATGGGGCTTTCCATGCTCAAGACAGGACAGTCTGGGGCAAACCCGACATGTCAGCCACTCCAGCAGCTTTCGTCTTCCTGGCGGTAGCTGGGGGATGCTGCTTAAGGACGGTCACTCTTAGAACAGCTTCTAGGATGAAGAAATATGGTTCACGAGGCCATTTAAAACAACAAAACTGATCTCACTGCCACCAGGGTCACAGGACCCCACATGGGGGGACGGTGCAGGCTGAGGCCGCTCAGTGGGGTGCTGGGAAGCTGGGAGGCAGGTCTGGGCCTGCTCTGGGGGACTTCTTTTCTTTCTGTTTCCTCCTTTTTTCATTCAAATTTCCACCTTCAAAGGAGGGGGCCTTGGACAGCTGTATCCTCGTGAAAGTAAAGAGTAGCTCTTTCTGGTCCCCCACCAGGAAGCAGAGAATTAGGGGACCCTACACAGCTTCCTTTGGAGGCTGGTGGGAACAGCCAGCACTCTTTTGGGCTGAGTCACATGGAGGTCCCGTGCATTCTCTTTTCTTGCCTGAGCCATGATTTGCCCGCGGCCAATGTGTGACCTGTGGAACTGGCACTGGGCAAGCCTGCGGCTGGGTCCCACTGCTCTTGCTCTGGGCAGGCATCTGCTCTCCTGCCTGGCTTTTCTGCTTGTTCTCTTCTCCCTGGCCTCTTCAACTCCTGGTAAATAAGTCCCTTTCTTCTCCACTTTTTACCCCACTTTCATTTCTTTCTCTTCCATCACTGTGTCCTGAGGAATAAAGGAAGGCCTAGGCAGCTCCCTGGCCCCATACCTTCTCCCTGCCCAAGAAGTTCTTAAATGTTTAAGGGAAGGATGGTTTTTCACAAAGGAAATGTTCACTCCTTCTCCACTGGACTGTGAGTTCCACAAGGTCAGGGACTGTGTTTTCCCTGCCCCTTGCTGTCTCCTGGTACTGGGCATGTAAACATGTGTTCATGGATTATACAAATAAAAAAGAAGACTGCTTTTAACAACGGTGGCCTGTGAGGACAAGTGACATAGAGAGAGAAGGAGAAGATGTTCAAACTTTTTATTTATTTACAATTTCCTTCTCTTGAAAGTGTTGACTTTGGTCAGGCCTTCTGGCCAAGTGGAATGTAGCCTGAGGTCATTGTTAGGGTCTTCTCAAGAGATGGATGTTGCAGGAAGGGCTGCTTTACCTCCAGTTCCTTTGGGAGTTCCATTTATACAGGGAGACAAATCAGGGAAATGAGAAGCAAGGAAGTGGGAGGAAGGTGCACATTTAGATGAATTTTCTCTATCACTCCATCTAGCTAACATCTGGGCTTTGTCTGTCCTGGTTCAGAAAAGCTAATTTCTCTCCTGAATCCAGAGGAGGGAGGGAAGGAGCTAATTTTATTGAGCATCCACTGTGTGCCATGCACTTCACATAATTTATATCACTGATTCATAAGAATCTAGTTTGATTATGATCCTTATTGAACAGATGAAGTTCAACAATTCACCTAAAGTCATGCCCATGAGAGGTAAACCCAGGATTTAAACTGGGATTTAAACTGATCTTCCTATGCTTAAACCTGTCACCCTCTTTCCATTATGTTATGCTACTGTAGTTATAAGTATAAAGAAGAAAAGCAGTTGTCAGAGTAGAAGAGGGGAAGGGGGAAGCAGCCTCTAAAAGTTGGATGAGCCTCACAAGCATATGAACAACACTGGATGTAAGTGGGTACTTACTGTAGGATCCTATTTATATGACACTCAAGAACAGGCAAAACTAACCTAGGGTGCTGGAAATCAGAACAGTGTTTGTCTCTATGGGCGGGGATTAAAAGGACAGGGGAGAGCTTCACTGGGATAGTGGAATTCTTCCATATTTTATTTGGGTGATGGCAGGAATAGTGTTTGTAGGAACATACTCTGGGAAACTGCTCAGGTTTTTCTTATGTTCTGATCTAGGTTCATCAACCAGGCCAGGCACAGTGGCTCACACCTGTAATCCCAGCTCTTTGGGAGGCTGAGGTGGGAGGATCACTTGAGGTCAGGAGTTTGAGGCCAGCATGGGCAACATAGTGAGGCCCCATCTTTACCAAAAGTATGAAGAACTTAGCCCAGTGTGGTGTTGTGTGTCTGTAGTTCCAGCTACTTTTGAGGTTGAGGCTGGAGGATCACTTGAGATACAGGAGTTCAAAGTTGCGGTGAGCTATGATCATACCACTGCACTCCAGCCTGGGTGTAAGACTCTGTCTCATAAACAAACAAAAGTTAGAATCTTGTTTGTAAATAAAAGGACTTGCATTCAGCTTTGGGCTGAAAACCAGCTTGTAAAATTTTAGAGTGGCTCCCGCTGTACATTTTGAACCCAGCTGTCTCTCCTGTGACTAAATTTATATTCCACGATGGAGTCATCAGCTGTCTATTGATTTAAACTCTTCAAACTTATTTATAATATCATCAGCCTGTATTCTATCATGGGCTAATGAATTCTTTTTCACCTATTTAAAAAGCAGTACTTGCTTTTACCTGTCCTATAGCTACTTTCTCCAAGTCTCAAGGAAATACTTGTTATCTCAAGTACTCCAAAATGTTTTCCTTGTCTGAGATGTGCATGGTGTCTTACATTTGAAGCATATTTTCTCTTCGACCTCCACCTTCCAGGACTGAGGTTCCCTCCTTCTTGTCTGGCCTAGTTGATTCTCTGGGTTCATCTAAATGCCACCCCCTCGTCCCCTTCAATGTGGCTCTTTGTGCCAATAATATCTCAGGCCAGCCTCCCTACTGTGGTGTTTAAGTGAACCTCTGGGTAATAAGATGCTCGTGTCAAATTTGGTGATTTGTTGAGGGCCAGCTGGGCATCCAGTTTTAATAAAAAGCCTTCTATTCCTCCTCTGTTCCTTGAGATAATCAGAAGAGAGAGCTCCAACTGGGCCATTCTTCCCCAAGAAAGCCTTGAGCACTTCCCCCAGAGTATGTGGGGAGGAGGAGGAAGGCCACACCCAGGCACTTATGTCAGCGGGAGCCAGCGAGGCTCTTAGCTGCATCAGCCCCAGAGGATGGTGTCAAATTCATGCCCCAGACAAAAGACAAATTCCTACCTGTGCCAGAGCTCTACTTCTCCTTGAGTATTGGAAACTGTGATGGCGCAGGGACTGCCAAATATTGAGAGAGGAGTGATCTTTCTTCTGCTCAATCTGGAGCAGGTCCTGTGACGGACAGCCTCCTCCCAACACCCAGGGAAAGAACAAGCCAGTGTGGAGTGATTCTGTTTCTTCTCTGGGCAGGGACCTGGACTGCCTGTCACTGAGCCCTTGGAATCACCGCTCACCTCAGCCGGCCCGCATTCTGCCCCGTCAGGGTTGAGACCTAACACTTCATGGGCAATGCTTCCATGGGCATCTCAGTGGGGTGGCCGACTTTCCAGTGACACCTGAGTTTGGGGAAGTTTCAGAGGGACAAGCTGGTCTTTCTAGCCTGGGAGTGTGTGTTCTGTTTCCCCCTGAGCTAGATCATTAACCTCTCTCCAATTCCATCAAGGCCAAATTAAATGCGGGAATTCCTTGTGTTGTGGGTTGGATTGTGTCCCCCACCTCCCTATGTTGAAATCTTTATCCCAGCACTTCAGAATGTGACCTTATTTGGAAATAGGGTCACTGCAGATGCAATTAGTTAAGGTCATTCTGGAACAAGGTGGGTCCCTGATCCCATATGACTGATGTCCTTACGAAGGAGGAAGTTAGGACACAGTCACACACACAGGGAGAATGCCACATGAAGATGGAGGCAGAGATCCGGATGGCGCTTTTACAAACCGAGGGATGCCGAAGATTGCCTGCAGCCTCCAGAAGCCGGGAGAGAGGCCTCAGAAGGAACCAGAGTCCAGAACTGGGGGACAATACACTTCTGTTGTTTAAGCCAACGGTTTATGGCACTTTATTACGGTAGCCCTAGCAAACTAATACACCTGTGCCAAACCTTTTCTCAACTTCAGAACTTCTCAGAGCCTTTACTAGAAACAATCTGTGTGCAATCATTTCCGTGTTTGACCGAAGGACACTTTTTTCCACTGGGCATCTGGCAGGGATTTATTTACAGGAACACACCCTGGGAAACACTGTTGTAGCTTCATCAGGATCGACCCGTTAGAAGGAGAAGATCCTGTTTCAAAACCACAGCCTTGGACTTGTGTCATGGGTCCTAGCACCCAAATCACTCAATGTCTCTGTGCCTCAGTTTCCACATCTGTGTAGCCAAAGTAGGTGCTCTACTCAGTGCCTGCCCCGAGTGCGATGCATTACAGGTACTTTGCAGATGCCTGGGAACACCTTCTCGTGTTGTTTTCAGGGGTGGTACCATAAATGATGCCAGGGTTGGAGGTGTGTTGGAGCTGGGGTCTCCTGTCAGCTCTGCCATGGAGCCGGGAACACACGCAGCAGGGACCACAGGATGGGGATAAGCTGCCCTAATCAGTCTGCTTGTATCCAATAACAGCAGCAGCAGCATGAGCCAGAGGCCTTGAGGACAACCTGAGACAAGAGTTCCCAGAAGGCAGATTCACACAGTCAGGAGGCAGCCTCCTTGGTTCCTCTTCTCTCCATCTGCCAGGCAGCTCATGCTTCACCCAGGGCTCTGTGAGCTGCACTCTCCATGGTTTCCAGACAGAAACTGTGGCCAGGGTGAGCTCTAGGAAGAGGCCGAGGCAGGCAGCATGGAAACTGGCGGCCATGAGCTGAAAATAAAACAGCACTGAGGAGGGAGTGTCACTTCCTAATTCCTAGCTCAGGATGGATCTGGCAGATAAGTGGGAGGAGTAGGAGATGAGGGCAAAGGGGTGAGGGACACCGATTGTTATGCAGCAAAGACCCCGCCTCCAAAAGCACCCAAGTGCACAGGGCCCCTGCATTCGCCTCGCAATTGTGAAATTGACTTCTAACAGCTCACGCCCAGTGGAGGAGGAGAGGATGGGTGGCAGGGCTGGGCAGCTGCTCCATGTGTGAGATAAGTGCAGGGACCTCAGGTTAATAATTCCCCCCACCTTCAAAGCCTCTGAGGGGACTGGGGAGAAGCAAAGGAAGCCGCAGCAGTTTTGCGGGCCGGGCAGGGTGAGTGAGAGGAGCCTGAGGAAAATGCGGCTGGAAGGTGGGTGGAGGCTGGACCGTGGGGTTTTGAAAGTCCAGCGAAGGATTTCAGGTCTTATTCTGAGGACTACGGGGAAGTGAAGTTTTTGGGGACCCAGAAAGTGACCAAGACAGGAAGCTCTGAGGTGCCTCCCTGAGAAATGGTCAGGGTGGCACAGAAATCACTACAAAAGCTCAGGGCCTACGAAGCTGGTGAAAGAATAAGATAATCCTTGTCCCTCCTCATACCTGCCAGAATAGCTGGACTTAAAAGGGTGAACGATACCAAGTGCCATCAAGAACACGTGCAGCAAGAACTGCCACACGCTGCTGCAGGAGGCCCTTTGAAAGAGGATACAGGGAGAGGTGAGCCATGTCCTGCCTCTGCTTGTAAAAGATGAAAACTCTAAAGCTCTGACTGAAGTCTTTCTGAGAAACTGCCAAACAATTTTTCAAAGTGGTCTTGCTTTGAAATCACACGCCACTGCACTCCAGCCTGGGCGACAGAGTGAGACACCATCTCAAAAATGAATAAATAAATAAATAAATAAAAATAAGGAGTCAACTACAGATGTGCACACGTGGATGAGCCTCACAGGTATATGAACAACGGATAAAGCAGACACTTACTGTATCATGCTCTTCATAGGAAGCCCAAGAACAGGAGAAACCAAACTAGCCTGCTGGAAATCAGAGCAGTGGCTGAATTAATGGGTAGGAGTTGATTGGAAAAGGGTAAAAAAGGCTACACTGGGATAATGAGATTCTTTCATGTTTTATTTGGGAGATGCCAAGAATAGTGTTTGTAGGAATATACTCTGGGAAACTGCTCAGGTTTTTTCTTATGTTCTGGTCTAGGTTCATCAAACCTATCCATTAGAAAGAGAAGAGGATGCTGTTTCCAAATGGCAGTCTGGGCTTTGTGTAATAGATGCTGGCACCCAGGTCAGTGAACTTCTCCAAGCCTCAGTTTCCACATCTGGACAGGCAGAATAGGCAGTCCACTCAGGGTCTAGCACTGGAGGTGATGCATTACAATAAGAACCTTTCTCAATAAAGAAAAATTAACTAAAACATTAAGCCAGATTCGCTGTGGCTGAAGTTACTCACTTCAGCCTTATCCTCATCAGCTTTGCATTTGTTCCTTTCAGAGGGGAGTGGGAGATGGCTCACCCTTAACGTTCCTCCTCTTCCAGGAAAGGCACTTCTCACTCGCTTCCGAAAGAGCCAAATGAGCAACCTAAGAGAGAGAATGTGGGTCTGGGCACAGTGGCTCACACCTGTAATCTCACCACCTTGGGAGGCCAAGGTGGGAGGATCACTTAAGGCCAAGTGTTCAAGACCAGCCTGGACAACATAGCGAGACCTTGACTTTACAAAAATAAAAAAATTAACTGAGTGTGGTGGCACGCACCTGTAGTCCCAGCTTCTTGGGAGGCTGAGGCAGAAGGATTGCTTGAGCCCAGGAGTTTGAAGCAGTAGTCAGTTATGATCATACCACAGAATTCCAGTCTGGGCAACAGAGCAAGACTGTCTCTAAAACAAAAATAAAAAAAAAAAAGAGAGAGAAAGAGAATGTGAAAGACAAACAATACAAAGGCTCTACGTGTACAGGAGCTTTTACCTGCTTCATCTCATTTCATCCTCAAAACAGACCTGTGTGGTTGCAGGATAAACCCTAACCCTGTCCTACAGATGGGTGAATTACCCAACTGAAGCATCATAACCCAGATTTGAACCCTGTTCTCCTGGCTCCTACCAGGTTAGGGTTAAAACTACAGTGGGAGTGGTACATCTCAGTTCCTAAAAAACTTGAGTTGCAGAGGAAATGGGGATATTTGCATGCAAAAACAAACAGTGATTAATTAAGAGAGGCAACTATAAGGTACTTTCCCTGGGCAGGTTCAAATTGCAGAAGGAAGGGCTGTTGGTTTTATACAGTTTACCTTGGTGCAAGATGGTGATCCGGGTGGGTAAGTGCCCAATTCTCGCTGACAGCAGCTGGCCAAGCTCTGTGTTGGTGAGGACCACTTCTCTCTCACCTCCGTTCCCCTGGGAATCATTAGGTGCAGGCTGGCACCTTCTAGAAGGTGCATTAACTTGGAGTTGTCTGGAGGAGCAAATGCAAAGGATTCTGGGGAGAGGGCTTGTCAGAATCCACTCTGTCTCCAGACAACCAGGTTAGTCCACATTTTCCTCTTGGGCCTGGCGCCCTGTGCGGCACAAAATCCAAATGGGCCAGAAGTTTGTGAATATTCACATTCTTGCCTTCCTTCCCATAACCGAATTTAGGAGGTTTATTTTGTTTGTTGGAGTGGTTGTTGGTTTTTTTTCTTTCTTTCTTTCTTTTTTTTTTTTTTTTTCTTCATTTTAATTGCTCACTTGGGGACTGAGCTCTGACAACAGATCAGAACCTTATGATTATGCCGAGTTTAGAAGTCAGGCTAAACCCAAGGATTGAAAGTGTGCTTTAGAGGAAAAGGGGTGCATCCTACTAATGAAATACTGCATAGGGCACTTGAAAGAGATGATGCTGAAAATACTTCATAACCCAGGAGACCCAGGCCCTGGTCAGTCCTAATGAGGGCGCGAGATCTTGGAGAACTCAGCGGCACCAAACATTTGAGGGAGATGAAGGAAAGCGGGGAAGGCCCAGGGCTGCTGGGGAGCCTCCTGGGAACTCAAGACAACAGCTATTCACCAACTGCCACCAAAGTATTTCATTTTCAGCAAGCAGTTTCCCTTCACTTGTGCAAACATCTGAATACTAGCCCTGCAGCTGGTATTACATTTTAAGATGGAGAAACTAAAGCTAAGGGAGATTAAAAGATCCAGCTAAGGTCATACAATAATAACCCAGCTCAGGCTATAACCCTTCTCTTTAGGTCCTCAGCCTAGTACCAGGAAAAGCATCTCTCCAACATACTAGCATTTTGTAGTTAGCCTGCCTACCCATAGGCCTTGTCAATACCATAATATTTTGAGCTATTTTTAATTAGATAGAAAGCAGGCTAAGAGTCAAGGAAGTGTTATCTATATGAATGGCTGGCAAATGTTTTCTGTAAAAGGGCACCTAGTAACTATTTTTGGGTTTGTGGGCCATGCAGCCTCTATCACTCTGTCTTTGTAGTGGCAACAATACAAATAAATAAGTAAATGGGTGGGGCTATAATCTAATAAAATTTTGTTTATGGGCTCTGCATTAAGCTGTTCTTTCTTTGCCATAAAGAAATACCTGAGACTGGGTAATTTGTTTAAAAAAGAGATTTAATTGCTTTGTGGTTCTGCAGGCTATACAGGAAGCATAGCAGCTTCTGCTTCTGGGGAGGCCTCAGGAAACTTACAATTGTGGTGGAAGGCAAAAGGGGAACAGGCATGTCACATGGTGGGAGCAGGAGCAAGAAAGAGAGTGGGGAGAGAGGGGCCACACACTTAAATGACCAAATCTTACAAGAACTCACTATCACGAGGTCAGCACCAAGCTATGTTGCCCCCATGATCAAACACCTCCCAACAGGTCCCACCTCCAACATCCGGGGGTTACAATTCAACGTGAGATCTGGGCATTAACAAGTATTCAAACTGTATCATTCAGCTCCTGGCCCTCACCAAATCTCATTGCAAAATACAATCATGCCTTCCTAATAGTCATCCCAAATCTCAACTTATTCCAGCATTAACTCAAAAGTCCAAAGTCTCATCTGAAACTAATCTCCTTCCACCTATGAGCCTATAAAATGAAAACAAGTTATTTACTTCCAAGATATAGCGGGGGTACAAGCATTGGGTAAACATTGGGAGAAACAAAGAGAGTAAGTAGTTCTTTACCCAAATATTTACACTGGGGTAAACAAAGGGAGAAATTGGACAAAAGAAAGGGGATACAGGCCCCACACAAGTCTAGAACCCAGCGAGGGAGTCATTAAATCTCAAAACTCCAAAAGAGTCATTTAATTTCATTTCCTGCATCCAGGGCAAGCTAGTGCAATGGGACACCCAAGGCCTTGGGAAGCTCCACCCCGTGGCTTTTCAATGCTGATATTGCAAGCTGCTGATGACTCTTACCATTCTGTAGTCTGGATGGCAGCAGCTCCCTTCCCACAGCTCCACAAGGCAGTGCTTCAGTGGGAACTCTGTGTGGGAGCTCCAAACCCACATTTCTCCTCCATGTTGCCCTTGTAGAGGGCATCTGTGGGGGCTCCACCCCTTCAGCAGGCTTCTGCCTGGGCACCCAAGCTTTTCCATACATCCTCTGAAATCTAGGTGGAGGCTGCCAAACATTCTTCACTCTTGCGGTCTATGTGCCTGCAGGCTTAACATCATATGGAAACCACCAAGGTTTATGGCTTGCATTCTCCAAAGTGGCAGCCTGAACTGTATGTGGGCCCCTTTGAGCCATTGCTGGAGCTGGAGTGGCTAGGATGTGGGAAGCAGGGTCCCGAGGCAGTACAAGGCAACAGGGCCCTGGGCCAGGCCCACAAAAACATTCTTTCCCCCTCGGACTCTGGGCCTGTGAAGGGATGGGCTGCCACAAAGATCCCTGAAATGCCTTAAAGACCTTCAAGGTCTTGGCTATTAGCACTTGACTCCCTTTTAGTCACACAAATTTCTCTAGCAAGTGGTTGCTATACAACTTGCTTGAATTCCTCCCCTGAAAATCTTTTTCTTTCTCTGCTATATGGTGAGGCTGCAAATTTTCCAAGTTTTTACTCTCTGCTTCCTTTTTAGATGTGAATTCCAACTTCAAGTCATTTCTTTGTTCCTGCAGCTTAGCATAGGTGTTAGAAGCAGCCAGGTTACATATTGAATGCTTTCTGCATAGAAAATCCTCCCACCATATACCCTGAATCGTCATTCTGAAGTTCAAACTTCCACAGATCCCCAGGGCAGAGGCACAATGCAACCGGGTTCTTTGCTAAGGCATAACACATGTGACCTTTGCTCCAGTTCCCAATAACTGCCTCATTTCCATCTGAGATCTCGTCAGCCTGGACTTCATTGTCCATATCACTATCAGCATTTTGGTTAGAACCATTTAACTGATCTCTAAAAAGTTGCAAACTTTCCCTCATCTTCCTGTCTTCTTCTGAGTCCTCCAAACTCTTCTAGCCTCTGCCTGTCACCCTGTTCCAAAGTCATTTCCACATTTTGGAAATGCTCCACTCCTGGCACTAATTTTCTGTATTCAGCTGTTCTTGCATTGATGTAAGAAATACCTGAAACTGGGTAATTTTTTTTTTTTTAAAAAGAGGTTTAATTGGCTCATGGTTCTGTTAGCTGTAGCAGAAGCCTCAGGAAACTGAAAATGGTGGAAAGCAAAGGGGAAACAGGCACATCACATGGCAGGAGCTAGAGAGTTGGGACGGGGGAGGTGCCATACATTCACACAGCTAGATCTTACAAGAACTCACTCACTATTGCAAGGGCAGCACCAAGCCATGAGGGATCCACTCCCATGACACCTAAATACCTCCCACCGGGCTCTGCCTTTTACACTGGGGACTACAGTTCAACATGAGATTTGGGTGGGGACAAATATCCAAACTATATCAGGCACTAAAATTTGAATTTCATATAATATATTCACATGTCAAAAAATAGTATTATTGTTTGATTTTTTCCCTCCATTTTACCGTTAATAAATGTGAAAAACATTATTAGCTGTAGGTCATACAAAAACAGGTGGTGGGCAGGACTTGGGTCCTGGGCTATACTTTTCCAATCCCTGGACTGGGTGGTTCAGGCCTGTCAAGATTCACCATTTCTCCAGTATAGTATTTATATAAAATGGAAACTAATGGGTGGTGTGGATTATTTAACTTACCCACCTGCATGGGTAGGCCTGTGGGAATCACTGAATTCCAGAAATCTGGAGGCTGCAGGTGCATGGTGGGGCCCAGCCTGCCCAGGGGTTTGTGTGTGTGGAGAATTACCCTGTGGAACCAGGCACAGGCTCCCCATGCCAAGAACATCCCTCCCAAAGCCCAGCCACAGGCCCTCGCCTGATAATTATCCTGTCCTGGTTCTCTCTATACTTATTTGAGAAGACGCCTGTTAGGAGCCAGTATTTAGACTACTTAATCTTCATCATGTTATTTAACATAACAAAACAGTTGTATGCATGCGGCCCAGACTGCCAGAGTTTGAATCCCAGATATCACTGTGCTTTCCTTGAATAAGTTGATTATCTTCTCTGTACCGTATTTCTTCAACCATGCCGTGGTGAGAATTAGTTGAATCAATCCATAGAAAGGAACTTTAATGTGCCTAATAAAAGTTAGGCATTATTATGCCTGTTCTGCTTCCCTCTTCTTTCTCACCTGAATCTATCCACCCAACATTTATAAAGTGCCAGGCTCTGTGTGGGAAAGGAAATGTAAAACCAGGGGAGACTTAACGCTGTCCTAGAGTCCTTCAGTCTATTCAGATTAGAGCTGTTTCAGTTAGTTATTGCTACCATCTCAAAACTTAGTGACTGCAAATAGCAGCAAGCATTTATTTACCTACAGTTCAGCAATGAGAACAGCGTTCAATGCAGATGGCTTGTCTCTGCTCCACATAGTGTTGGCGAGGGTGGTTCTACCAGAGCTAGAGGATCCAAGATAGCCTTGTTCACAAGTCTGGTACCTCTGCAGGGTGTCTGGAGCACCCAGGAGCTGGCCGAGTGAAATTCTCTCCCCTCAGAGTCTCTCTCTCCATGTGGTTTCTCTCTCTAGCAGGACAGCTGGATTTGTGTACATGGCAGTTGGCTTCCATGAGGGTGAAAACAGAAGCATGTGTTTCTAGGAAACACACGCCGAGGCCCAGAGTCAAACAGTGTCACCTGCACCCGGTGCTATGGCCCAGGCAGGTTATAAGCCAGCCCAGATGTAAGAGGAGGCCAAGTCATCTCCACATCTTGGTGGGAAGAGCATGCAGGAGAGCAGGAGGAACTGTGGGTGAGTCTTTGCAGCTCTTCGGCCACGAAGCTGGGGACAGAAAAGCAAGGAGCTCAGCACCATATCTGGCTGCTTAACCCTTTACCACCAGAGTCTACAACAATATTTTTGAAGTCACTCAAAAAATATTTACTTCTCTGCTAATTTTGAAGAGTTCTCTTAATTTTGAAATAAATTGTCTTTTCAATGCTTTGTTCATTTTACTGAAAAATTACTGAGATAATGCTAAGGAAAAATTACAGTTTCTATTCTCTTACCCCACCCTAACTCAGAAACCTTGGCATGTCACTGTCTATTTGTATACATTCCATTTTTATGATGATAAAAGTTATATAACATGATGGAAGATTTGAGAAGTAGAGAAGCCTTTTACAGCCTGTTCCTATATAATTCCGTATTCAGCAATTTTTACTTATTACAATAGCAAGCATTTTTCCCACCTCCCTACATGGTCTTCATAATTACCTTTTTAAAAATAGCTGCTATAATGTTCCATTGTGTTGATTCACCGCAATCCATTAAGTCCTTCCCCTTATGGTCATCTAGGCCGTCTCTGCTGTGAAACATTTTTCCATGTTTCGAGAGAGCCTTCCTGATTATGTCTTTTGAAATGGCTGAATGATAGTTCATCATGTTTATCTTCCCTAATCTGTTAAAACATATGTCCCTCATGTTGGCCGTCTTGGCTGTGTGCACAGACTAGGCCAGAATTGAGGCTGTTCACAGAGCCTGTGAACAGTGCTGGGGTCAGGACAGGCTAACTTTGTGACTCAGGCAGAAGCAATGGACAAGTCCAGGGGAATCAGGGCCCCAAGACATTGGGTCACAGAATAGCTTGACCAGCCCTGCTGAACCACCTTTCCTCCTGTTTACCAATCAGTCACACATGCCCAAGCTTCTGTCCTAGGATGCCTCAAAATGCCTCTTGCCTCTTCTCAGCTTCTTATTGTGATTTTTTTCAATGTTACAATAAACATGTGGTGTCATAGGATTTTTTTATTTCTTTTAAATTATTTATTAAGATAAAATTCCAGGAGTGAATGACTAGGTCAAAGGACATACGTATCTTTGTGGCTCCCGCTATGAACTGTAGAATTGCTCTCCAAAGCCGGGGTTGTTGTTGGATGTTACTGTTGAAAATCAGTCTGGATGCGAATGGGCATCTCCAAGTGTGCGGCTTTGGTTCTCTCGTGTTCTGATCACAGCACTCATCACTGTTGTCTTTGAGAGCTCACTTTTCTACCTGCTCCCTTACATTCAGGTCTCCAAGGAAAAGCGAGGCATCTTATCACTCTTAACATCCTCAGTTCTAGCACAGTGCCCATTTCTACAGAGTAGAATGGAAATATTTAATAAATCAGTGAATGATTATCTGCAATGATAATTATTTTCTCAGACTTAGATTCAAATTCTGTCTCCCTGGGCCTTGTTCACACTTGTGGGCCTCAGTTTACTCAACTATAAAATGGGGAGAACATCTGCCTTGCAGGATTTGTGTAGGGATTTGAGATGGTGTTTTTGAAGAGTCTGCCATGGAGTCTGACACAATGCAAAGCAACTATTTTTATTATGATGTCATGTGCTCATTCACTGAATTTCCCATTGTGATAACTGCCATATACTTCTGTCTTTATGTTAGGATCTAGCTGTTTTGCTCACAAACTTGAATGCATTCTTCATATACTCTAGTTTTATAGTCTTGTCACATATGCTTTAAATATTTTCATTTCATCGTTTTTCTTATAGAAGTTGATAATTTTATGTCTACATTTGTACATTTTTTCTTTGAGGTTTCTTTTATTTTTTCATTATATTCTCACAAATCTGATATATATTCCATTGTCTACCTGTTTTTCTGTGATTTAATTCTGTTTTTAATTGAAAAAATTAACACACCAGTCTATAGTAGAAGATGGGCCTCTAACTCAGTATTTCCCCAGGCTGGTGTATTTCCCCAGGCTGGCATACTACAAGATTTGTTTACTCGAGCTGTTGAAGCACAGTACCAAAAGCTGGGTGGCTTAAAACAACGGAAATGTGTTCTGTCACAATTCTGGAAGTCAGAAGTCTGAAATCCAGATGCTGGCAGGGCCAGCTCCCACTGAAGGCTCTGGGGAAGATACATTTCCTATTTCTTCCAGCTTCTGGTGGCCCCAGGTGTTCCCTGGCTTATGGCTGTATCACTCCAATCTCTACCTCCATGCCACATTACCTCCTTTTCTTTCCTGTATCTTTCTCAAAATTCTCTTTGTTTCTCTCTTACTAGGACACTTGTGAGGGCATTTAGGACCTACTTGCATAATCCAGGGTAATCTCATCTCAAAATCCCTAATTTAGCCACATCTGCACAGACCCCTTTTTCAAATACGATAACATTGACAAGTTCTAGGGATAAGGACTTGACATCTTTGAATGGTCACTTTTAAATCTACTACAAGCACTTAAAAAAAAACCCAACTCATTCTCTGTTCTTCAGGGAAAAGAACAGCATGTGTCCAAACGAGGTTAATACAGGGAGATGAACTTGAGAAGGTTGAGGGTGGAATCTGTAGGGTGGGGGAGCAGCCCGCCTCTGAGTTCTGATTTAGATCCTCAGTCCCACCTGTGGGGAAGTAGCCTATTTTAAATTCTATCCCATGAGTGTTGTCAACGGAAGCTCATGCTCTTGGGGTCTGGTATGGAGACATCTTTTGGACTCTGGTGGCATAGATGACTAGTTAGCCACCAATATCTTAGTGACAGAGTCCACCGCTAGAAGATTATATCTCTGCCTTCCTTGCCTCTTGTTGTGGCCATGAGACTGAGTACTGGTTAAAGATATGTAAATGAGAATTCATTGGATGGAATTTTCAGGGAAATTTCCTCAAAGGAAGACACATAACTGGGCAGTGCCCTCATTTCTTCTTACCCTTTGTCTTCTTTCTGCCCAAAATACAGATCTGATGGCTGGAGCTCTAGCAGTTATACTGAGCCGTGATGTGAGTGTAAAGCTTGCAGCCAGGTACTAGAAAGAGTGAAACAGAAGGCTAGACAGAGCTAAGACCCTGAAGAGCCTCTGTATTAGTTCAGGGCTGCTTACTTCTGTATTTATTTTATGTGAGAGAAATAAACCTCTAACTTAGTTAAGCCACTTTGGTTAGTTCTTGTTAATAACAATTCATCTCAGTGACTAACTGGGATAATTTCAAAACTTTATTCCCTGTCTTTCTTTATTGATGTTTGTCACAAACTTTCTTTACTATGGCTTTCAGTTCAAATGTCACTTCTTTAGCACTACCTTCTTTTACCAACCACCATATCTAAAGTTGCCACACACATTATTATATGCTCTGTCATGCTGTCCTGGCTGATGTTCCTTATTGTGCCTTTCATACCAGCAAACACCAGCAATTCCCTCCTTCCTTCCTTCCTTCCTTCCTTCCTTCCTTCCTTCCTTCCTTCCTTCCTTCCTTCCCTCCTTCCCTCCTTCCTTCCTTCTCTCCTTCTTTCTTTCCTTCCCCCTCCTTGTTTCTCTGTGTTCCTTGCTGGAGACGGTAAGTTCTACGAAGGCAGAGATCCTGCCTGCCTTGCACCATGCCTGTTGCTGGGAGAGAGCCTGGCACATGGCATTTGCTGGATAAGTATGTGTGGAATGGATGAGCCTGTGTGAGAACCAAAATGGGACACTGGGAGTAGGTGGTGCTGTTGAAAAGTTTCCTTAGGGGAAATCCAAGAAGCCCGAGTGGAAAACCTGTCAGTGCAAGTGGTTAAGAATCCAGGGTACTAAGGAGGAGGGTGATGTAGACTTTCCCTAATCCTTCTCCTCCAGAGTATAAAGCACAGTCACTCAGGACCCCATTGCCTAAGCAGAACATGAGTTCACACTCATTGCCTGAACCCACTATTGCTTTTGGGGTCTGGAGTGGAGGCATCTTTTGGATTCTGGTGGCATAGATGACTGGTTAGCTACCAATACCTTAGTGACAGAGTCCCCCCTAGATGATTATGTCTCTCTGCCTTCCTTGCCTCTTGTTGGCCTCTACCAGCTGGCTGTGCTGTATGATCTTGAATTCCTAAAGCTTCCATGTCAGGATCTAGCTTGGTCCCATGGAGAAACAACCACCCTGAGACTAGGGAAGAAGGGTTGTTAACTGAGCCCCCAACATCCCTGTGGCACAGGCCTTTTTCTCCCTGGAAGATATTTGACAGAAATGGCTCTGGTTTCTTGGTTAAATCCCACTAGTCTCAGCTGCCCAGCCCAGGTCTCACTCTGTATTAGTCCATTTTCACACTGCTGTAAAGAACTACCTGAGACTGAGTCATTTATAAAGGAAAGAGGTTTAATTGACTCACAGTTCCACATGGCTGGAGAGGTCTCAGGAAATTTACAATCATGGTGGAAGGCAAAGGGGAAGCAAGACGCGTCTTACATGGCAGTAGGAGGTAACGGGGAGGTACCACACTTTTCAAACCATCAGATCTCATGAGAACTTACTCACTATCAGGAGAACACCATGAGGGAAACTGCCCCCATGATCCGATCACCTACCACCAGGTCCTCCCTTGACATGTGAAGATTACAATTCTAGATGAGATTTGGGTGGGAATACAGAGCCAAACGGGATCACACTCCTTCATGGAGCCTTGAGCAGTTTCTTTGGTTCACGTGGGTTTTTTCTGTTCTGATCGCCATGCCTCTCATTTTGATGCCATTTGTTCATTTACTCTCTCATTCATTTAACTAAAAATTTGATTAGGGCCTCCTCTGTGTGGGGCGCTATGCCAGTCACTGGGGGTTAGAATGAGAGCAAACATAGACATGGTCCCCATTGATCACATATCAATTATCTAGCAGATGTTTCCAGTCTGCAGTGCTTTGGCAGTCACCAAGTAGAACAAATGCAAGGCCACAGTGAGGTGACATACACAAAGCAGACAACACTAAACAGCTTTCAGCCACCATACTGCAAGCACTCATTTCATGCCAGCTTGGTGACAGCTGCAAAAAAAGCTTTCCCATGGGCCATAACCTGTTTCATGCTTTGAAGGCAGCAGACTGTGCATATCTGTGAGCTGCTGTTTCGGGTGTCCTCCTGGGGCTGGAGCTGAGAACAGGACTGTCAGGAGGTTGCTGTGGGCGGTGGACTCTGAAGGGCAGTCCTGCTTTCTGAGAGACGGCTGCTGAGCACAAGTGTGGGAGAAGGAGAACTGTCACCCCACAGAGAAGCGAGACTTAAGGTCTGGGGGACTAAGAGGCAGAGGGGGTGGAGGTTTTGATTCTTTCAATGAAAACCCATGAGCCCACAGCAGGGTGGCACAAAAGCCAGCTAAAGAGTCACAGAAGAGCCTTAAATGGCACCATCCAAGGGGCAGAGAGGCTGTCCTTCTTCTCCTGCGTGTGGGTGGGGGTGGGGCTGGGTCACACAGAGCCTGCCTTTCCCTGCTCAGCAAGCTCAAACATGCCCTTAACACAACTGGTCAACCAGTGCACTGTGTTCCATGACCTCAAATACAAATGCAATCAACTCTCCATTTTAACATTACTTCTTAATCTAGAATCCAAGCAACCCGAAAGCCTGTTGTTCCTATGGTCGACCAGCGTGACTAAGAGGCAGCTTCTATGTTATACCACAGGGCCAGCAAGATGTAGCCAGCCCCCACATGGCTCACAAGTGCAGCACTGTGTCCAAGGGTAATTTACACTCAGGGCGATGTCCCTGGGCCCCTGCTGGATTCTGAGGTGTCGATGAACCAGCACGGATGGGCTGTGTTCTGGAGCACTTTAACCTTGGGGGTATTTCATTGGAACTTGATTCTTTGAAAATGGCACGGCGTCTCTGGCATCCAGTTAATTAGAATATTGAAGCAACCAGACCAGCCCATGGCTGACCTTGCTGGGCCGGCTGTGTTTACTGAACGCGTGTGGAGCGGCCACTTTGTTATGATCTGTCTGTTTTTAATCCCACCTGCCTTCTCCCTGCCACCCAGAACACTCTGGGCTGTGCCCGCCCCTGTGCTGCAGACTGCTCAGGGAATGTAAATTCATTTTGGAGATTAAGCAAATCACAATTAAGAGGGCAAATCTCTTAGAGGAAAGAAAACCATAAACAGTGATGCAGTCCAGCCAAAATTACCTGCTGCTTTAAGCACCTGTTTATCTGCCCTTTCACTGAGCGTGGTGAGTATTTGGGAGTTGACCTTTGTGGCTCTGTGGCTCTGGAAGCTTCGGCACGTAGTTTTGTTGGCAGATCTTCATTCCTGGTGTTTCCCCAGACTGTGAACTCTCAATTGCTGGGGACCAGAGCTTCAGTGCACCTCACTCCAGCACGTGTTCCACCCACACGCGTGGGCCTGCTTTCACCGGGATGCATAAGGCTTCCAAGGGAAACCGCCGAGGTTCCTTGGGACCAGCATTGTGATGCAGTGAGGCTGTGGGAGTGAAGAAGAAGCAGCAGCACCGGCCGGCAGAGTGTCTGCTGAGATTTCTGTTTCCTCCAGGTGGCCCTGGGAAGGGGTGGAAGCTGCCCTCACCCAGAGAGCCCAGTGGAACAGCCACTGGTGACCTCCCAACCCTAAGGCTCCAGAATGATTCCCCAGCTTCTACCACTTCACTACTGCCGCACTCCCCTCCTTCCCCACTCTCTTTCTGCACCTGTTATGGTTTGAATTGTGTGCCCCATCCCCAAAATACAGATATGTTGAAATAGAGAAGCTCTTACCCCAATTCCTCAGAATGTGACCTCATTTGGAAAGAGGATTGTTGCAGATGTGCTCAGTTAGATGGAGTCATACTAGAGTAGGGGGAGCTCCTAATCCTAGATGACTGGTGTCCTTATATGTACGCAGCCACGTGAACACAGACATACAGGGAGAACCAGGTGGGAGGACGAAGGCAAAGACTGGAGTGATGAGGCTGTAAGCCTAGAAACCCCAAAGACTGCCAGCAAGCCCGAAGAAGCTAGAAGAGTCAAGGAAGGACTCCCCTGTGACTTTCAGAGGCGGCATGGCCCCGCTAGCACCTTGACCTCTCGTAGCCTCTGGAACTGTGGGAGAATAAATTGCCTCTGTTTTAGTCCATCCGATTTGCAGTACTGTGGCACAGCAGCTAATAGGCAGGAAACCAATACACCCTCCCCGCTCATTAGGTTGCCCAAGAGGTTAGTTTGTTGTGAAGCTCATGAAGTGTGAGATTTGGATCATTCCTTGTGCAGGCTCCTTCCAAAGCCCTGTACCTCATTTTGTGTTTGCAATTTTGTATGCTTTCTCTTAAAAAATGCTACCACCCCCCAAATTGGGTAAGATTTGAACTCCACAAAACCTGGATCTGGATCCACAGTCCTTGCCCTGTTTGAGCTCCAGCCCAGGCCCCTCCGCCAGGGCAGAGCTTGGGAAGCCCCCTCAGGGCAGACCCACACGTTCTCCTCGGGTTCTGCAGCATCCCTGTTCTGTGGGCAGCATCACCATCAGGAGGCCGTGGGAAGAGAGCTCAGTGTTAGGTTGTTTTGTTTTATCCATTTATCAAGGAGAAGGTTGAATTAGAAGCCTTCCGGGGCCTTTTTCAGCCAAGTGCCTCGGGGATAACTGCATAGACTCGCTTTCCTTCAGAGTCCCAGTGAGAAGAAGCTAAAGTTCCAGCCGGCAGCCTCCGTTTGAGTAGAGCCGAGGAGCCTGATGTGATGAGAGCCAGAGCCCCGGGAGGCCTGTCGTGGCTGCAGTATGGCCACCCTTGGCCGAAGCTACTCTGCTTCGTGGCTTCCTCACTTCCAACCAGCACTCATCTTCATTCCCTACATTCAGATGGGCAGAGATGGCAGAAATGCCTGCTCACCACTGCCATGTGCACACAGGCACACATGGATATGTCTCTTGTCCCAGTGGGGCTTCGTTCTCATCCTGCTTTCCTACCTCCAGGCCACTCCTAATTCAAACCAGTATCTCAAATACTTATGTGGTGTTTAGTCTGTGCTAGGTGCTGTGGCGAATGGCACAAGGGCTCTGAGAATGGTGCATTTTCTAAAGAAGGAGACAGATGTGAAAATAAATAGCCACACTGCATAGAAATAACATGAAAGGATGTGGTGAAGGCCCAGTGTGTAAGCAACATGCTATCTGACTTCTTGAGGAGCAGTGAATTCTGATTTGGGTCGGGGGTGGGGAGGTTTTGTGAAGGAGGTGCTGCTAAAAATCCTGTGATAGATTGACAGGCCTCACCCCTCAGGGAAGAACAAAGTTCCTGGAGGGCCCTAATAGGAATCCTCAGCAGCTGTGCTTGGGAAGGTCCAGGGACCTCTCAGAGATAGGTCCAGGTGCCTGGGACGTGGGAGGGCTCTAGAAACTTGCTATTTGCCGCACGGAACCAAAGCATTTCACTATTTTAACAAGTGGTTCCGCTGGTCCGGAGTATCCCTGCTGGCTCTTAGCCCTGAAGCGGCGTGAGGGCTGGGCACATCGATAGCACTCGGCTCCTTCCCTCTGGAAATGCTTTTCCTTTCATTACCAGAACAGCCTCTCACCGTCTGGCCTGCCTCTTCTCATGCTATGTCGCAACAAAGCCACCTGCCTCCCATGAAAGACAGCATTGTTTTTCCACCCGAGCCACCCACGCCTGGGCAGGTAGAACAGCGGGTCCCCACTCCAGGGAACTCTCCCACTCGGGCCTGTCATGGCTCACGCCCTGAGCAGCTGCAGTGCTTGCCCTATGTGGAGGGTAGCAGGGTGCCTCCTGGACACCAGAATGGTGGGGTGCACTGGATAACGAGACAGTGGGTGTGGCTCCCATGAAATAAACAACCCCTGGGCATTGCACATCCAGGCACAGTGCTGCAGTTTTCTTAAAGATGTAATTATCTCTGGGAAAGCTACTCTCCTCAGAGCTCACTGACCCTTGGGGGATAAAATGTTGACAATAGGAAGAAATGTACGAGATTTTGTTTTGTTTTGTTTTTCTTTAGACAATTGAGTCACCCGCAATGACAGTTATGTAAAAGTCTCACTCCTGTAATCCCAGCACTTTGGGAGGCTGAGACGGGCGGATCACTTGAGGTCAGGAGTTCCAGGCCAGCCTGGCCAACATGGAGAAATCCCGTCTCTGCCAAAAATACAAAAATTAGCCAGGCGTGGTGGTGCATGCCTGTAGTCCCAGCTACTTGGAAGGCTGAGGCACAAGAGTCACTTGAACCGGGGAGGCAGAGGTCGCAATGAGCAGAGATCACACCACTGCACTCCAGCCTGGGCGACAGAGTGAGACTGCGTCTCAAACAAACAAACAAAACAAAAAAACACAGTTACATGAAAGCAAATTCTCAAAACTGAAGTCTCCAGGAAAAGAGCAAAGACCAGAACCCTGAGCATGCAAGGGAGAGTCAGGTGCAGGACCTCAGGGTGGGGTCTAGGGACACAAAACCCAGGCTGCTTCCACTGCTGGCTGCTTCTGGGGCTGGTGTTGCTAAGGGTGTGGCCCTGTCTTTAAAATGCCTGTTAAGACATAGACATTTCATGGGCAGAGCCTTTAAGATGAATTTTTAAATTTAGTGGAGTGTCTCACCTGAGACCTTCAGGCAAGAGTGGAGCACAGAGGAAAGAGGGTACGTGGTGTGGCATTCTGCGTGTGGGGTGGGGAGGGGGAGAGAGACAGAAATGCAAACAGAGAAGGCACCAGCCACAAGGCTTGGTCTATGGGAGGTGGCCTGAAGACCCTGGGCCCCTCAGGGCTGGCACTCCCTCAGCTCTTGTCTCTGCCCGGCCACAGAGCACATCTGCTCACACCTACAACTTCTCCACTCTGACATCAGCAAAGGGACAGCAAGTTTTATGCTTCAGGTTGTTTTCTTGCCTCCAGTCCTAGAAAAGCAAACTTGTAGGTGCTGGGCCCACGGAGCACCCCTGAGCCATCCTGTCTGCACCTCCAGGTGCCTGCATGTCCCTGCAGGCCCAGGACTCCTCTGTGCTGGCTGGGCAACTCTTGTTCACTTCCTTTTCTCACAGCCTCCTCTTCCCCCTTTCTCCTGTCTTTGTCATTTTTAATCCTCCCACTTCCCTCTCCATGTTCTCAGAGTGTCTTTCTCAAGAGAGAAGCAAACTGCAGGTGAAGGTGCATCACCAGCCATGAACAGGTAGCTTCCGAATCAAGTAGGATGGAAACGGTTTCTTCCTCCAAAGACTCTTAAAAGAGAAGCCCCTGCTGCACAATAGAAAGAGGCTCCGGAGGAGCAGTGAGCTCGGGGAACCCCCCTGAAGATCCCCAGTTTCTGTGTGCAGCTGCCTCAGGCCCAGACACATTCTTCCATCTGGAGCATGTCCCCGCAGATCTTCCCGGCCGCGGCTGTGGTCCGCGTTATCTCAGGCTGTCAGGTCTCAGAAATTAGAAACCATCTCATCTCATCAGGGTCATCCCACACTGTCTGCCATAGATGGAGAGGATTTCATGTGATGTTTTCTGAAGATGATTCTGTGGTCCCGGGAGAGCCCTTGATGGACGTGGCAGCCTTTGACCCTGTGCAGCCAGGTGGTTTATTCTCCCAGTGACTTTCCAACCAGATACTCTCAGTCAGAGTGAAGGGCTCCACTTAGAAACTCCCTTTCCCATTAACTCGTCAGAGTTATGCCATTCATCTTTATTCTTTTTAAAATATTTATACTCCAAGAAATTGTATGAGGAGTGAGCACACACCAATCATGTAACTGTCAAATGAAAGCCTTTCCTTAAATGTTCAAGGGCACTGGAGTAATAAATTTGGAGTCATGCAGATCTTGTTTCACGAGTGTGTACATGTGTATGAAACTTTATGTGGGTGGAAAACCAACAGGAGAAAAAAGAGCAGAAACTGTTGTGTGATTGCATCTTCCTGCCCGAGACATCCTGTGCTCTGCATTGATAACCTGCCACCAGTGAGTATTTTTTATGGCTTTTGAAGAACCCATTACGTGCATCACATTGGCATAATTTGGGATTTTAAGACATGGTCCTTCTCCTCAAGAAGCATATGATCTTTGGGGGAAAATAGAAAACTTACATGTGTGATTCATTATGGAGCGCCCTCCCCAGTCCACCTCCTAAGTAAAGCTGATGCATGTAGTACTCAGTGAGGTGTTCTGAAGGGAAGTTTAGAGGGGGAAGAGTGGCATGGGCTCAGGTGCCAGAAGAAGGTTCCATGGGTGGGTGCTCCAGGTCATTTGGGGGAACAGCAGATGCCAAAGCACAGAGGCAGGAAAAATGAACAGAGGTGGAGGCTTGTCATTCTACTCCTTGGTTCAGGAAAAGATCACGGGGCCAGGCAAGATGGCTCATGCCTGTAATCCTAGCACTTTGGGAGGCCAAGGCAGGAGGATCGCCTGAACCCAGGAGTTCGAGGCCAGGCTGGGGAACAAGGCAAAATCTCATCTCTGCAAAATTACAAAAATTAGCCAGGTGTGGTGGCACACACCGGGGAGGCTGAGGTGGGAGGATCACTTGAGCCCAGGAGGTCAATGCTGCAGTGAGCTGTAATTGTGCCACTACACTCCAGCCTGGGTGACAGAGTGAGAGCCTGTCTCAAAAAAATAAAATGTAATTTAAAAGATGAGGGCCTTTGATTCCCGAAAACTCTGATTGGAAACCATGAGCAGGTCACTTATTCTTGAAGCCTCAGTGTCTCATGAGCAGAAGGCTAAGAGGTGAGAGTCCAAACATGTGACCAACAGTATCAGCATGGGCACCACCCAGTAAGATATGACACTGGCCTTGTATTAACCTTCTAGCTGCAGTGTCATGAGGAGATGGCAGTACAGAGTGGCAGGGGGTGCCTGGGGCTCAGGGTAGCAGCTTTTACAGGAGCATCTTGTTATTTTAGCAGCCAGTACAAATGTACTGGTGTGTGCCAGGAGAATGTCAGCCCTGGTAATCATGATACTTGTTCTGCTGACCTTATATGGCCGTGGTAAAGATCAAATATCATAATGTACATGGGAGCACTTTGTAAAGTGTCACAGGCTATGCAAACACGAATTGTTGCTAATCCTGTCATTACAGGGTGGTGTGATGCAGTGTGGTATGCTGGGTAGAAAACAGAAATGCAAGCCTATAAAATAATAATGTAACCAGAAAGAGAGAGATTGTTGGGATCACTTATAATTGGATACAACTTATTTTATCTAAAAATATATACAGTTTAACATAAAGAACTAAATGTTAAAAAATTCTAATATGTCACATTCACAGCAAGATTACAAACCCAAGAGCAAGAATTTGTGACTTACTGCACCTTGTATCCTTTAGAGCAGAGGTTTTCAAACTCAAGACTCTTCATCCTTTTATTTTTTAAGAGACAGGCTGGAATGCAGCAATGTGATCACAGCTGACTGCAGCCGGGAACTCCCGAGCTCAACAATCTTCCCACCTGAGCCCCCTGTGTAGCTGGTACTACAGGTGCGTGCCACCATGCCCAGCTAAAGTCTTCACACTCTTTTTTTTTTTTTTTTTTACAAAGTCTTGCTCTGTCGCCCAGGCTGGAGTGCAGTGGCTTAATCTGGGCTCACTGCAAGCTCTGCCTCCCGGGTTCATGCCATTCTCCTGCCTCAGCCTCCTGAGTAGCTGGGACTACAGGCGCCCGCCACCTCGCCCGGCTAATTTTTTTTAGTGCAGACGGGGTTTCACCGTGTTAGCCAGGATGGTCTCGATCTCCTGACCTTGTGATCTGCCCACCTCGGCCTCCCAAAGCGCTGGGATTATAGGTGTAAGCCACCGTCCCCTGCCAGTCTTCACACTCTTAACAAGTTATTGATGAGTCTTCTCCTTTGGGAAGATAGATTAGACAAAATTCCATATTCCTCCCACGATGTACAGCTAAAAACTGTAGACATTCTGTATGAAACAAACACAAGAAAACTCTGAAAGGTGAGCAGAAGGCAGCAGATTGGCTAGGACCGCAGGACTCAAGGAGTCACGCAGTGGTAAATTCCTGGGCTCACTTTTTGCCCCATATATTCCAGACTTGGGGCTGAAGAAGCTGGCAACCTGGAAATATCAGTGGGCACTGACCAGAAAAGCCCCAGTAAAAGCCTCCCCTCTCTAGCCAGAAGACCAGGAAAGGGGTAGCAAAACAAGATGAAAAACTTGTAGGCAGTAATCACTCTAGGCCAGCCAAAACCCATAAGCGCACCCAAACCCAGGCTAGCAGAGGCAGGTGGGGAGCCTAGGCCTCTACTCTCGTGAGGCTGCAACGAGGCACCTCAGCACCCGCAGCGGGCTACTGTCAGAGAAGGCCACGAAGACAGCCAGGATATCATCTCTGCCAGCCTCTCAGTCCCTCTCTCTTTCTCACACACACACACCACACATACACACACACATACACACATACACACACCACACTTACACACACGTGCACACACATGTACACGCACACCACACATATACACACACACACCACACACATCCACACATCACACACACAACACACATATAGACACACATGCACACACATACACACACATCCACACACATAAGTATACCACACACATACACACGTACACACACCACAGATACATACACACATATATACATATGCGTACACACAGAAAACACATATACACATAGACACATACATACACATATGCATACACACACACATCACAGACACATACACCTACTACACACATATATGCACACACATACATACACACACACCAGACACACATATATACACACAGCCACACATAAATACACTCACACCACACATACACACACAAACACACACACACAATGTTGGTCCATTTGTGCTGCTGTAAAGAAACACCTGAGGCTGAGTAATTTCTAAAGAAAAGGGGTCTATTTGGCTCATGGTTCTGCAGACTGTACAGGAAGCATGGTGCTGGCATCCGCTTCTGGTGAGGGCCCCACAAAGCTTCAATCACGGCAGAATGTGAAGGAGGACCAGCAATACCACATGTCAAGAGCAGGAGCAAGAGAGAGAGGAAGAAATTCCAGACTCTTCTAAACAAGCAGATTTTGTGTGAACTTGCAGAGGGAGGACTCACTCATTACCTCAAGGACAGCATCAAGCCATTCATGAGGGATCTGTGCCAATCATCCATGCACCTCCCACCAGGCCCTGCCTCCAACATTGGGGATTACATTTCAGCATGACATTTGGAGAGGACAAACATCCAAACAATATCATTCCACCCCTGGCCCCCAAATCTCAGGTCCTTCTCACATTGCAAAACCATCATCCTTCCTCAAGAGTTCCCCAAAGTCTTAACTCGTTTCAGCATCAGATCAAAAGTCCCATGTCCAAAGTCCTGACTCTCATATGAGATTCAAGGCATGTTCCTTTAAGCCTGTAAGAGCTTGTAGGATTAAAACAAGTTATTTACTTCCAATATACAATGGTGGCACAGGCATTGGGTGAGCATTTCTGTTCCAAAAGAGAGAAGTCAGCCAAAAGAAAGGGGCAACAGGCTCCACACAAGTTCAAAACCCAGCAGGGCAAACATTAAACTTCAACATAATCCTTGACTCCATGTTCCACATCTAGGGCACACTGATGTAAATAAAGGGTGGGCTTGCGAGGCCTCGGCAGCTCTGTCCCTGTTGATTTGCAGGGTGAAGCCCCCGTGGGTGCTCTCATGGGTTGGAGTTGAGTGCCTGTGGCTCTTTCAGGCTCAGGGTGCAAGAGCCCCCAGCTGTGTGGGGGCTCCAACCCCACATTTTCCCTTGGCACTGCCCTAGTAGAGGCTCTCTGCAGGGGCTTGGCTGCTGCAGCAGTCTTCTGCTTGGGCACCCAGGCTTTCTCATGCATCCTCTTAAATCTAGCTGGAAGCTGCCAAGCCTCCTTCACTCTTGCATTCTGTGCACCTGCAGGCTTAACACCATGTGGTAGCTACCAAGACTTATGGCTTGTGTCCTCTGAAGCAGTGGCTTGAGTTGTACCAGGGGCCCTTTGAGCCATGACTGGAGCGGTAGCAGTGAGGATGCAGGGAGCTGTGTCCTGAAGCTGCAGAGGGAAGTGGGACCCTGGGCTTGGCCCCAGAAACTATTCTTCCTTCTGGGCCTGTGATGGGAGGGGCTGTCCCAAAGACTTCTGAAATGCCTTTGAAGCCTTTTCCCCACTGTCTTGGCTATTAGCACTTAGCTCCCTTTTAGTCATGCAAATCTCTCTAGGAAGTCATTACTCCACAACCCACTTGTGTTTCTCGCCCCAAAATGCTCTTTCTTTCTCTATCACATGGCCAGGTTGTGAATTTTCCACACTTTTATGCCCTACTTTCCTTTTAAATATAAATTCCAAACTTTAAGTCATTCCTTTGCTCCTGTATCTGATCACATGTTGTTAGAAACAGTCATGCCACTTCTTGAATGCTTTTCTGCTTAGAAATTCCCTCCACCAGATGCCCTAGGTCCTCACTCTTAAGTTCAGCCTTCCACAGATCCCTAGGCCATGGACACACACAGCCAAGTTCTTTGCTAAGGTGTAGCATAGGTGACTGTTGCTCCAGTTCCCAATAACTACCTCATTTCCATCCAAAACCTCGTTAGCCTGGCTCTCACTGCCCCTATTTCTATCAGCATTTTGGTCCCAGCCACTTAACAAGCCTCTAAGAAGTACCAAACTTTCCCTCATCTTCCTGTCTTCTGAGCCCTCCAAACTCTTACAACGTCAGCCCATTACCCAGCTCCAAAGCTGCTCTCATATTTTCAGGTCTCTTTATAGCAACACCCCACTCCTTGGTACCAATTTTCTGTGTTAGTCTGTTTGTGTCACTATAGAGGAATCCCTGAAGCTGGGTAACTTATAAAGAAAAAAGGTTTATTTGGCTCATGGTTTCACAGGCTGTACATGAAATATAGAGCCAGCATCCGCCTCTGGTGAGGGCCTCAGGAATCTTACAACCATGGCAGAAGGCAAAGGGGAAGCAGGCATGTCATATGGTGAGAGAGGGAGCAGGAGCAAGAGTGGGGAGGTGTCACACTCTTTTACAACCAGATCTCGCATGAACTCATAGAGTGAGAACTCACTCACTACCTCGAGGAGGGCACCAACCCCTTCAAGAGGGATCTGCCCCTATAACCCAAACAACTCCTACTATGCCCATCTCCAAAACTAGAGGTCACATTTCAACATATCTGGAGGGGACAAAACATTCAAACCATATCACACACCATACACACACATACACACACACACACACCATACACACACACACCATACACACACACACCATACACACACACATACACACACCATACACACACACACAGACCATACACACACACCATACACATACACACACACCATACACACACACCATACACACACACACCATATACACACACACTGTATACACACATACACACCATACACACACAGACCCCGTATACACGCACACACCATACACACACACACCATATACACGCATACACACACACACACCATATACACACACACACCATACACACACATACACACACATACACACACCATACACACACACACACCATACACACACACACCATACACACACACACACCATACACACACACCATACACACACACACTGTATACACACACACACACACCGTATACACACACACCATACGCACAGCATACAAACACACCATATACACACACACACCCTACACACACACCATACACGCACACACATCATACACACACACCATACACACACATAGACACCATACACACACACACCATACACACATGCACACACATGCACACACACCATACACACATACACACACACCATGCGCACACACAGGTGCACACACACACACACCATACACACACACACTCACACATGGAGACCATGTTGGCACTTGGACATCCACCCTGACCTGGAAGGAATGAGGCAGGAACCCCTCCTCCTCCGTGATAGGGTGATGTCAGAGAAAGATTACGAGAGCATCACAACATTCATTGCCTAGAGGTAATGAGGTCACTTTCACCACAGTGTCAATGAAGACCTATGGGGAGCTAGAATTCCCACTCCTGCTGGCGGTATGACATCTCCATCTCAGCTGTCACTGAGCTGAATGGGAACCCTGGGCTTCCTCCACCTGTAGTGATGAGGTGCTACTCTCCCTTATTTCATGTCAGAGTGGCGTCAGAGAGAGCCAGTCAAAACATATGATTTAAGTAAGATCCAGAGTCTCAATGCAAAGGAGTCCAGGTTCAATTAAAAAAAATCACTCATCATACTAAGAGCCTGGAAGACCTCAAGCTGAATGAAAAAAAAAAAAAAAAAAGGTCATCAATAGATGTCAATGCCAAGATGACAGAAAGTAGAACTGTGAGACAAAGATTTTAAGGCAGACATGATGCAATGCTTCAACAAGTAATTTTGAACATGTTTTAAACAAATGAAAAAATAGAAAGCCTTAGCACAGAAAGAAAAGATACAGAGAAGAACCAAATAGAAATCTTAGAACTGGAAGATATAATAAAAGACATAAAAAGCTCGGTAGATGGGCTCAACAGCAGAATGGAGAGAGCAGAGGAAAGAATCAATGAACCAGAAGGCAGAGGGATGGGAATTACTCAGTCTGAACAAGAGAGAAAATGGCCTGAAAAGGAAGTGAACAGAGCCTCAGGGCCTATGGGACTATCACAAAAGCTCTAAGAATTATGTAACTGAAGTTATGGAAGCGGGCGGGGGGGTAGGGGGAAGAAAGCTGAAAAAGAACTTGAAGAAATAATAGGTGAAAACATCCCAATTTGGCAAGATACGTAAACGTGCAGATTCAAGAATCGAAGCAAACTCAAAACAGGATAATCCCAAATAAATCCATGCCAAGATGTATCATAAAGTTCTGAAAACTAAAAAAAAAAAAAAATATATATATATATATAGAAAGCCACAGAAAAATGACACCTTGCCTACAACATCCTTCAATAAGCCAATGGCTAAGCAAACTGTAATGTATCCATACCATGGAATACTAGTCAGCAATAAAAAAGAATGAACTGTTGATATATGCACCTGGATGACTCTCCAGAGAATTATGCTGAGTTAAAAAAAAAAATAGCCAATTCTAAAATTGCAATTCCAAAATGCAATATTGTATAATTGCATTTGTTTGACATTCTTGAAATAACAACATTATAGAAAAGGAGAACAGACTAGTGTTTGTCATGGATTAGGGAAGGGATCAGGATGGGAGGAAAGTGGGGGTGGCTGTAAAAGGGCAACATGAGGAATCCTTGTGGGGATGGAATATTCTTTATCTTCACTGTATCAGGGTCAGTATTCTGCTTGTGATAAGGTACTATAGTTTTGCAAGATGTTACCATTGTTAGGAAATTGAGTGAAAGGTGTCCAGTATTTCTCTGTACTACTTCGTATAACTGCACATGAATCTATATCTCAAAATAAAAGTTTAATTTAAAATTATTGGAAACAGCAAAGAGTTTACTTACATTGATTATATCTATTGATATGTAGTGTACTAAAAACTAAACCAGGGCAGGCGCTGTGGCTCACGCCTGTAATCCCAACATTCTGGGAGGCTGAGGCAGGCAGATCAACTGAGGTCAGGAGTTCGACATCAGCCTGGACAACAGGGTGAAACCCTATCTTTACTAAAAATACAAAAATTAGCCAGGCATGGTGGTACACGCCTGTAATCCCAGCTACTAGGGAAACTGAGGCAGGAAAATCGCTTGAACCCGGGAGGCAGAGGTTGCAGTGAGCCAAGATCACACCACTGAACTCCAGCCTGGGCAACAGGAGTGAAAATCCATTTCAAAAAAAAACAAAATCAACTGAACCAGAAGTCAGGTACCCTGGTTCATGCCTGTAATCCCAGCACTTTTGGAGGCTGAGGGGAGAGGATCTAGGCGTTTAAGACAAGCCTAGGCAACATAATGAGACCCCATCTCTAAAAAATTAAAAAATGGCCGGGCACGGTGGCTCAAGTCGATAATCCCAGCACTTTGGGAGGCCGAGGTAGGTGGATCACGAGGTCAGGAGATCAAGACTGTCCCAGCTAACATGGTGAAACCCTGTCTCTACTAAAAATACAAAAAATTAGCCAGGCGTGGTGGAGGGCGCCTGTAGTCCCAGCTACTTGGGAGGCTGAGGCAGGAGAATGGCATGAACCTGGGAGGCAGAGCTTGCAGTGAGCTGAGATCACACCACTGCACTCCAGCCTGGGCGACAGAGCAAGACTCCATCTCAAAAAAAAAATTAGCCGGGCCTGGTGGTGCCTGCCTGTAGTCACAGCCACTTGGCAGGCTGAGGTAGGAGGACTGCTCGAGGTGAAGGCTGCAGTGAGCTGTGATCGCACCACTGCACTCTGGCCTGCATAACAGAGCTGAGACCTTCTCTCATAAAACAACAACAAAAAACCAAAACAGAGACATTTAAAAATATGTACTTAACTCATTTGAAAATAACAGTGTAATATCATACCTAATATATATTAACACGAATAGCATATATTTAGGAAAATGACTGTATTTTCCAAAACAAAGAAAAATTAGTGAGAAAAGTGGCATTGTTTTTCATCTTTCAGATCTCTGTGATATCTGGCTTAATAGAAGACAGCTGGATTATCATATTTGCTTCTACATTCTATTTCTTACAATATGTTCTTTCAATTGAAGTATATTAAGACAACTCAACCCCACTTGGAAGTGTAGTTGGAAAAGAGAAGAGCATACCACCTTTCAAATAGTGGTAGATATTCTTTTTTGATACTGCACAAAAAATTGACAAGTGATACTTCTTTTTAAGATTTGTTGTGCACGCCTATAATCCCTGCACTTTGGGAGGCTGAGGCATGAGGATCACGAGGTCAGGAGATCGAGACCATCCTGGCCAACATGGTGAAACCCCATCTCTACTAAAACACAAAAAATTAGCTGGGTGTGCACCTGTAGTCCCAGCTACTTGGGAGGCTGAAGCAGGCGAATTGCTTGAACCCAGGAGGCAGAGGTTGCAGTAAGCTGAGATCTTGCCACTGCATTCCAGGCTGTCAAACAGAGCAAGATTCTGAAAATAAACAAACAAAAAAAGATTAGTTGTGATATGGAAGTGATAGTTTCTTTTAAAGATTAGTTGCAAGTAGCAATCTGAAACTCTATCGATAAACTTTTCATACTGTTACATTCAAATCCACTTATCTATTTACTTTTGGCCTTGTGTTCCTAGACCCCTCTTTGAGAAGCCCTACCCTAGAGTTCTTAGTCTGAGACCTGATATAGGTACCCAAGAATGCATTGATTTGCTGATGGAATGTCAAAACCCTTTGTTCAAAAGACTATCCAAAGATTGAACAAATGGAGCGATTATGGGTAGGGGAAAAAGGCTTCCTTGGAGAAGTAAAAGTGAAAATACATACGGTGGAAGGCACGGCTTTTGCCTCTTTGCTGTTTCCTCAAGCTCGCCCCATGGTGATCTGTGTGCCATGATGCTGTCATGTTTCCTCAAAGAGGAAAGGACTTTCTGCCAGTACACAGGCACTGTGTGACATTTAAGCATATTTAAAAGACATTTTATTCTCTTCTCATAGATGAAGATGTTGAATGATTAAAATGGCTTGTACAGGGAAGCCTGAATGGAGACCAGGTGCCAGAATCCCTGACCCTCTCTTCCCCATTCGTATTCCCAGCAGAGCCGTGAATGGTCCCTTGCAGCTACTGTTACCAGCTTACACTTCGCTTCTCTCTCAACAAGAGAATAAAGGCTCCCCTGCGAGTCTAAACCCATGAAACAAATAGTTCTTTCCCTTTCACAGTGAATAGTAACCCAGGAGAACTCACTGCCACAAAATATCATTATAGCAAATAACTAAGCAGGGATAAAAACAAGATCAGACACTGTCCGAACAAGGAAAACCATAGCAAGCTTTCAAACCCATTTGCTTTGAAACACTAAATGGTCTCTAACTCAAATCTGGGATGACATCTCAGTAAGAGATGATTAGGTGTGGGTTTTAGTTTTATTCTTTTTGTTAAGGAAAAGGTTTGCATTATTCTGAAACACTCTGGGCAAATCTAAGCAGGGATTTGTGTAAATTCTTATGAAGGCCCTGCTGAATTTTCACTTATAACTATAGACAAGAAGTGCAACTTCGCACTCTCTAGCTTTTCCCTAAGGGAACATGGGTATAGTGTCCCATAACGGCCTGTTTACCTGCTGGTTTCTCCCTCTGAGAACTCCTTGTAGGTAGGGGCTTTGACTTTCCGACTTGACATCCCTACTGCTAGCACAGTAAGTCACACAGAATTGGTGCTTCATTACTTGTTGAATTTTAACAGATCACATTTAGGCCAGTTAGGCACTGAGACATTGTTAAGTAGGTAGATAGGAACTTGCCATTCCAGGTTGTTCTAGAACTCTATGGAAAATGTCCTGGGATTCCACAGAGGGGGAAATTCAGTTGTGTGCGATGTTGCTTTATCTGAATTTCTTCAATTATTTTCTGTTAAGCTGAACTTCTTAAGCAAAGGGATTTGGGATGGATCAAAATCATGTCTCAAAATGTCTCTCTTCTGTCTTCCCTTAGGAACTTACTTCAGGCACAAGGCTAGTATGTCATTAGAAATAATTTGAAAAGACAGCTTTTAAAACCAGAAATTGTCTTCTTGGTATTATGCCATATCAGAAGCCAAGGACCCCAGTCCCTTGAGGCATGTTGGAAATTGCTGCATAGATTGTAGTTCTCTCAATGGAAAAATATGGACATGAGATTATTGTCTTATACATTTTATTTTCATTCTCATGGGTTTTGTGAGTGTATGCATGCTTTAGAAGAGCTCTTAGTTAAATCCAATTACAACACTTGCAGCAACAACAACGATAAATCTCTATTCAATAAAACATTTCCAAGTCCCAGCTGGTGGCCTACGTACAGCAGCAATTACACAGTCCCCAGGTTTGTTCTAATGAGATTTGATTTGTGTTTGGGAATCCCTGAGGAATGTATGAATAGAAGATTTTACTTTGGTTTGTGGCTGTTACTAGGAGGTATATATATCATTGCTGCTAGATTTTTTTGCTCAAGTTGACTTCGTTCATTTATTTTTTTCACTCAGCCAGTACAACTACTATAAAATAGACACTACACTAGACTACAAAAAATAATTTTTAGGAAAGCACTTATGCATTCCTTTCTATAGGCCAGGCACTGTTCCAGATACTTTACTATATGATATCACTTAATCTCCTCACAATCCTGTAGGAACTTTATTAGACCCTGCTAGGAGTTTATAGTCTTTGAAGGAGACAGGCACTTACACACATGAATGTGGAACAATATGGCAGGTGCAGTGATGGGGCTGTTCCATGGAATTATGGGGACATGGGAGGAAACGTGTGACTCAACTTTTCCACAACACCAAGGTTGAGGGGAAGGTGAAGGATGCTTGAGCTATGACAAATTTCTTCTTTCTTGTATAATTACTCTCATAATTTGAGAACATTCTTTAATATTTTATAATGGAGAATCCAAAATATGCCCCATGTTTGCATATTTCTAAATATTTAAGTATTATAATAGGTTGTAAAATATACTTTCTTCTAAAAATGTGGACTAAATCTGACTTCTGCTGTTTTGAGCAATCTATTGATTAAATCTGTATGGAGAGCTATGAGCTTTACTCTCAGAGAAATAAAAGTATGTGATAATCAGTTGAAATTATTAGAAAGCAAATCTCGATATGTTAGGGTGTAATACCTTCACCAATATTTGCAACATGGTGATTCACAGTATAAATCCAGACTTTAGATATGTTTTGTTGACTATCTATGTTCGCAAAAAACTTGAAATAATGTTGAAATATTGGGAAATTTCACATAAAAAATCATAGGCAGATTTCTTATTAAAATTGAGATTGTTTTATGTCTCTTCAGAACAAAATGGAATATCTGGTAACCTTGGGCCCACATTTTAACTTGAGCAACAGCTGGCTAGCTCTAAGAAGTAGCTTCCTCAGTATACGATGAGTTGGTCTTGGAAGGAAGAGAAGCTGGGGTTGACGTGGTAGGGCATTAGAGACAGATTGTATAATGTAAGAAAAGAGGAGGATTTGTACATGTGTGGTGAACTTCAAGTGATTCTATGTGGTAGTGGTATAAAATTTGAGTCAAGAAGAGTAAAGGTGAGGTTGGAGAGGTCAGAATGGGGCAGATTTTGGCAGTTGCACACAACAGTAAGGAGCTTGAACTTGATCCTATAGGTGGTAAGCGGCCATTCAAGATTTAAGCAAGTGAGTCTTGTGTTAGATTTTTATTCTTTGGGTGGCAAGTAGAGGGAGAGTTGAGGCCACCAAGCCTAAAGGCTGGGAGTCTAGTTAAGAAGTTATAATTATCTAAGAAAGAGAGAGAGTGGTTTGAACTCTGGGAGTGACTGTGACAGTGGGAATAAATACACAAAGGACTGGAGAGATGGAAAGAAGCGTTAAAAAATTTAGGGGTTCATAAATAGTAATATGGAGCAAGGGGACAAGGAAAGGAGACAAGGACAACTCATGATTCTAATCACTGGGGGAGTGGCAGCGCCATTTGTGGTGGGAAGAGATCACAGAGGAAGGTAATGCAGAAGGGAAGACAGGGCTCATTTCCAGGCATGTTGAGCCCGAACGCCTATGTGGATGGATGGACAAGTAAAGATGTCCACTAAGCAGTTAGAGAGAGGAGCCTGGGACTTGGTCAAAATGACTTATTGACTTATATTAAGGTAAAACTTTGGTTATAATCAGCATATTAATGGTTGTCAAAACCATGAAGTTTCTTTTCTTTTCCTTTCCTTTCCTTTCCTTTCCTTTCCTTTCCTTTCCTTTCCTTTCCTTTCTTTTCCTTTCCTTTCTTTCTCTCTCTCTCACTGTCTCTCTTTCTTTCTTTCATTGATTTCAGGGCTCCACCACATTGCCCAGGCTGGCCTCAAACTCCTAGGCTCATGCGATCCTTCCACCTCAGCCTCCCAAAGTGCTGAACTACAAGTGTCAGTCATAGCACCCTGTGAGGGTGCTTAATCACTCGAGGATGGTATAAAGGTACAGCAGAACAGGGAGCCGCAGGTAAGACCTGTGGGCTGTCACACCACCAGCTTCCCGTGCAGAGGCACACAGACACTAACAACTCCTGGAAACATTGTGGCAGCTCAGACCAGAGCCTGATTCTTGCCTTTTCAACAGGATGACTTTCTATTAGTCATCATTTCCTTTCTCAATGCAATCTTCCTTCTATTCCTTCCTTGTTTTCCTTGTTATTTCATAATCCTCCCCCCTGAGGCTTTGAGAATATTATTATAAAATGCAACACTCAGAAAGAGGGCATAGAATGTATGTGTATGGTTTAAAGAAGAATAACAAAATAAACATGCTGTACCCAGCTTAAGAAATAGAATATCCAGATTATAATCTTCCCACCTTGATTTGCATCTCCCCGTCTCCCTCCTCCCAGAGATAAAAACCACTATTCTGAATTTTGTGGGTTTAGTAGTTTTTTAAAATCACATATGATATCACTAAATGATATTTTGCTTTCTTGCAGGGAAGGCAAGAAGGTTTATACCATTAACCCTTGGTATAATAAATGGTATAAAACTGTGTTATTCTTTTTCACAGCCTTTTGTGACTGATGCTGTTTTTCAACATTCTGCTTATGAGATTCATTTTTTCTAATACACGCAGCTGTCATTCATTCTTTCAGTACGGTTTAGTCCTTTGCATACCACAATTTATCCATTCTCTTGTCAACGGACATTTGGGATGTTCCTGAGTTTTGACTCTAATGAACAGTATCTTCATAAACATTCTTTTAAAAACTGTTTTTTATTTTAAATTTTTGTGGGTAAATAGAAGGTGCTTCATGAGCATTCTTCCCCGTGTCTGTGGGAACATCTGCAACTAGGGATATACCTAAAATTAGAATGCTGAATGGGTAGTCATACTGGTTTCCAAAAGGGTTATACCAATTTATTTTTATTTTATTTTACTTTTTAAAGAGACAGGTTCTCTCCATGTTGCTCAGGCTGGTCTTGAACTCCTGAGCTCAAGCAATCTTCCCACCTTGGCCTCCCAAAGTGCTGGGATTACAGACATGAGCCATTGTGCCTGGCTGACAATACCAATTTATGATCTTAACTGGAATCATCATCTTTTTTAAGTTAAAAATGTCTGTTTTAAAAAATATGTATCTGTATTGGCTGGGCGCTGTGGCTCACGCCTGTAATCCCAGCACTTTGGGAGGCCGAGATGGGTGGTTCACAAGGTCAGGAGTTTGAGACCAGCCTGGCCAATATGGTGAAAACCCATCTCTTTTAAAAAAATAAAAATTAGCTGGGCGTGGTGGCAGGCATCTATAATCCCAGGGACTCAGGAGGCTGAGGAAGGAGAATCACTTGAACCCGGG